>NC_140998.1:107721937-107813991 GCF_052327205.1 Somniosus microcephalus | reverse complement strand
CCTCCCCCTTCTTCCCCCTCCCCCTCCCTCCTCCCCCTTCTTCCCCCTCCCCCTTCTTCCCCCTCCCCCTTCTTCCCCCTCCCCTTCTTCCCCCTCCCCTCTCCCCTTCTTCCCCCTCCCCATCTCCCTTCTTCCCCCTCCCCATCTCCCCTTCTTCCCCCCCTCCCCCTCTCCCTTCTTCCCCTCCCCATCTCCCTTCTTCCCCCTCCCCATCTCCCTTCTTCCCCCTCCCCCTTCTTCCCCCTCCCCCCTTCTTCCCCCTCTCCCTTCTTCCCCCTCCCCATCTCCCTTCTTCCCCCTCCCCCTTCTTCCCCCTCCCCCTTCTTCCCCTTCCCCCTTCCCCTTCCCCCTCCCCCTTCTTCCCTCTTCCCCCTCCCCCCTCCCTCCTCCCCCTTCTTCCCCCTCCCCCCTCCCCTCCTCCCCCTTCTTCCCCCTCCCCCCCTCCCTCCTCCCCCTTCTTCCCCCCTCCCCCTTCTTCCCCCCCCTTCTTCCCCCCTCCCCCTTCTCCTCCCCCCTCCCCCTTCTTCCCCCTCCCCCTCCTTCCCCTTCTTCCCCCCTCCCCCTTCTTCCCCCTCCCCCTTCTTCCCCCTCCCCTTCTTCCCCCCTCCCCCTTCCCCCATCTACCCCCATCCCCCTCCCCTTCTTCCCCCTCCCCCTCCCCCTTCTGCCCCTCCCCCTCCCCTTCTGCCCCCTCCCCCCCTCCCCCTTCTTCCCCCTCCCCCTCCGCTTCTTTCCCCCCTCCCCCTCCCCTTCTTTCCCCCCTCCCCCTCCCCTTCTTTCCCCCTCCCCTCCCCTTCTTTCCCCCCTCCCCTCCCCTTCTTCCCCCTCCCCTCCCCTTCTTTCCCCCCTCCCCTCCCCTTCTTTCCCCCCTCCCCTCCCCTTCTTTCCCCCCTCCCCTCCCCCTTCTTTCCCTCCTCCCCCTTCTTCCCCCCTCCCCCACCCCATTCTTCCACCCTCCCCAACCCCCTTCTTCCGCCCCTCCCCCTCCCCTTCTTCCCCCTTCCCCCGTCTTCCCCCCTTCCCCCCGCCCCGCCCCCTCCCCCCCGCCCCCTCCCCCTTCTCCCCCTCCCCTCCCCCCTCCCCCCTTCTCCCCCTCCCCTCCCCCTTCTTCCCCCGTCCCCTCCTTCTCCCCCTTCTTCCACCCTCCCCTCCCCCTCCCCCCTTCTTCCCCCCTCCCCCTTCTTCCCCCCTCCCCCTCCCCCTTCTTCCCCCCCTCCCCTCCCCTCCCCCTCCTTCCCCCCTCCCCCTCCCCCTCCTTCCCCCCTCCCCTCCCCCTCCTTCCCCCCTCCCCTCCCCCTCCTTCCCCCCTCCCCTCCCCTCCTTCCCCCCTCCCCTCCCCTCCTTCCCCCCTCCCCTCCCCTCCTTCCCCCCTCCCCTCCCCTCCTTCCCCCTCCCCTCCCCTCCTCCCCCCTCCCCTCCCCCTCCTTCCCCCCTCCCCTCCCCCTCCTTCCCCCCTCCCCTCCCCCTCCTTCCCCCCTCCCCTCCTTCCCCTTCTTCCCCCTCCCCCTTCTTCCCCCTCCCCCTTCTTCCCCCTCCCCCTTCTTCCCCCCTCCCCCTTCCCCATCTACCCCCATCCCCCTCCCCCTTCTTCCCCCTCCCCCTCCCCTTCTGCCCCTCCCCCTCCCCCTTCTGCCCCTCCCCCCTCCCCCTTCTTCCCCCTCCCCCCTCCGCTTCTTCCCCCCTCCCCCTCCCCTTCTTTCCCCCCTCCCCCTCCCCTTCTTTCCCCCCTCCCCTCCCCTTCTTTCCCCCTCCCCTCCCCTTCTTTCCCCCTCCCCTCCCCTTCTTTCCCCCCTCCCCTCCCCTTCTTTCCCCCCTCCCCTCCCCCTTCTTTCCCTCCTCCCCCTTCTTCCCCCCTCCCCCACCCCATTCTTCCACCCTCCCCAACCCCCTTCTTCCGCCCCTCCCCCTCCCCTTCTTCCCCCCTCCCCCGTCTTCCCCCCTTCCCCCCGCCCCCGCCCCCTCCCCCCCCGCCCCCTCCCCCTTCTTCCCCCCTCCCCTCCCCCTCCCCCTTCTTCCCCCCTCCCCTCCCCCTTCTTCCCCCGTCCCCTCCTTCTCCCCCTTCTTCCACCCTCCCCTCCCCCTCCCCCTTCTCCCCCCTCCCCCTTCTTCCCCCCTCCCCCCTCCCCCTTCTTCCCCCCCTCCCCTCCCCTCCCCCTCCTTCCCCCCTCCCCTCCCCCTCCTTCCCCCCTCCCCTCCCCCTCCTTCCCCCCCCTCCCCTCCCCCTCCTTCCCCCCTCCCCTCCCCCTCCTTCCCCCCTCCCCTCCCCTCCTTCCCCCCTCCCCTCCCCTCCTTCCCCCCTCCCCTCCCCTCCTTCCCCCTCCCCTCCCCTCCTTCCCCCCTCCCCTCCCCCTCCTTCCCCCCTCCCCTCCCCCTCCTTCCCCCCTCCCCTCCCCCTCCTTCCCCCTCCCCTCCCCCTCCTTCCCCCTCCCCTTCTCCCCCTCCCCTTCTTCCCCCTCCCCCTCCCCTTCTTCCCCCTCCCCCTCCCCTTCTTCCCCCTCCCCCTCCCCTCTTCCCCTCCCCCTCCCCTTCTTCCCCCTCCCCCTCCCCTTCTTCCCCCTCCCCTTCTTCCCCCTCCCCTTCTTCCCCCTCCCCCTCCCCCTTCCCCTCCCCCTTCTTCCCCCCTCCCCCTTCTTCCCCCCTTCTTCCCCCTCCCCCTTCTTCCCCCTCCCCCTTCTTCCCCCTCCCCCTTCTTCCCCTCCCCCTTCTTCCCCCTTCCCCCTTCCTCCCCCCTCCCCTTCCCCTTCTTCCCCTCCCCATCTCCCTTCTTCCCCCTCCCCCTTCTTCCCCCATCCCGCTCCCCCTTCTTCCCCCTCCCCCTTCTGCCCCCCTCCCCCTTCTTCACCCTCCCCCTCCCCCTCCCCCTTCTTCCCCCTCGCCCCTCCCCCCCTCCCCCTTCTTCCCCCTCGCCCCTCCCCCCTCCCCCTTCTTCCCCCTCCCCCCTCCCCCTTCTTCCCCCTCCCCCTTCTTCCCCTCCCCTTCTTCCCCTCCCCCTTCTTCCCCTTCCCCCTCCCCTTCTTCCCCTTCCCCCTTCTCCCCCCTCCCCCTCCCCCTTCTCCCCCCTTCTTCCCCCTCCCCTCCCCCTTCTTCCGCCTCCCCTTCTTCCCCCTCCCCCCTTCTTCCCCCTCCCCCCTTCTTCCCCCTCCCCCTTCTTCCCCCTCCCCTTCTTCCCCCTCCCCCTTCTTCCCCCTCCCCCTTCTTCCCCCTCCCCCTTCTTTCCCTCTCCCCCTTCTTTCCCTCTCCCCCTTCTTTCCCTCTCCCCCTTCTTCCGCCTCCCCCTTCTTCCGCCTCCCCCTTCTTCCCCCTCCCCATTTCTTCCCCTCCCCATTCTTCCCCCTCCCCCTTCTTCCCCCTCCCCCTTCTTCCCCCTCCCCCTTCTTCCCCCTCCCCCTTCTTCCCCCTCCCCATCTCCCTTCTTCCCCCTCCCCCTTCCCATCTGCTCCCCTTCCCCCTCCCCCCTCCCCCCTCCCCCTTCTTCCCCCTCCCCCCTCCCCCCTCCCCCTTCTTCCCCCTCGCCCCTCCCCTTCTTCCCCCTCCCCCTCCCCCTTCTTCCCTCCCCCTTCTTCCCCCTCCCCCTTCTTCCCCTCCCCCTTCTTCCCCCTCCCCCTTCCCCCTTCTTCTCCCTCCCCCTCCCCCTTCTTCCCCCTCCCCCCTCCCCCTTCTTCCCCCTCCCCCTCCCCCTTCTTCCCCCCCTTCTTCCCCCTCCCCCCCTTCTTCCCCCTCCCCCCCTCCCCCTTCTTCCCCCTCCCCCTTCTTTCCCTCTCCCCCTTCTTCCCCTCTCCCCTTTCTTCCCTCCCCCTTCTTCCGCCTCCCCCTTCTTCCGCCTCCCCCTTCTTCCGCCTCCCCCTTCTTCCGCCTCCCCCTTCTTCCGCCTCCCCCTTCTTCCGCCTCCCCCTTCTTCCCCCTCCCCCTTCTTCCCCTTCCCCCTTCTTCCCCTTCCCCCTTCTTCCCCTTCCCCCTTTTTCCCGCCTCCCCCTTCTTCCGCCTCCCCCTTCTTCCGCCTCCCCCTTCTTCCGCCTCCCCCTTCTTCCGCCTCCCCCTTCTTCCGCCTCCCCCTTCTTCCGCCTCCCCCTTCTTCCGCCTCCCCCTTCTTCCGCCTCCCCCTTCTTCCGCCTCCCCTTCTTCCCCCTCCCCCTTCTTCCCCCTCCCCCTTCTTCCCCTCCCCCTTCTTCCCCTTCCCCCTTTTTCCCCTGCTCCCCCTTATTCCCCCCTCCCCCTTATTCCCCCCTCCCCCTTTCCTCCCCCTCCCCCTTTCTCCCCCTCCCCCTTTCTCCCCCTCCCCCTTTCTCCCCCTCCCCCTTTTCTCCCCCCGCCCCATTTTCTCCCCCCTCCCCCTTTCCTCCCCCCCTCCCCTTTTCCTCCCTCTCCCTTTCCTCCCCTCTCCCTTTCCTCCCCCCTCCCCTCTCCCTTTCCTCCCCCCTCGCCTCCCCTCCCCCTTTCCTCCCCCCTCTCCTCCCCTCCCCCTTTCCTCCCCCCTCTCCTCCCCCCTCCCCTCTCCTTTCCTCCCCCCTCCCCTCTCCTTTCCTCCCCCCTCCCCTCTCCCTTTCCTCCCCCCCTCCTTTCCTCCCCTTCCCCCCTTCCCCCAGTCGCTCTCTCTCTTCCCCCAGTCGCTCTCTCTCTTCCCCCCAGTCGCTCTCTCTCTTCCCCCAGTCGCTCTCTCTCTTCCCCCAGTCGCTCTCTCTCTCTCTTCCCTCAAAAGACCCTCGGCACCACCGGGCACTTCAGCTAGTATATATAAATGGATGAGTCTGTATGTCCGCGGTAAACCCAAAGTTATAGAGCGTACCTACACATATGTTATATCAAAAGAAAGCTTATGATTAGGGGAGTGTCATAGGCATATTTACTTTTTGGTCAGACAAAAAATTGCTCGGACAGTATACAAAAAAGTTCAAAAAACGGACAAGATCCATTCATTAGCGTTGAGTGACGTGATGGTTGACCAATCCTACGGGGGAAGCGCGGTGCGTCACAGGGGGCGTTTCATGGCGTGTGTGGGCGGGGCCTAATCCTGCAGCCTGCCGTGAGTGCGGGAGTGGGAAAACAGATACACAGACATAGACAGAGACAACCACGCGGCCCGAGAGACAGCGAGCATACACACACAGAGACAGATACACCCGCGTGGCCTGAGAGCCCGAAAGACAGCAAGCGGGGGAGCGGCGGCGGTGGGCCGGAGCGGGAGCTGAGCTGGAGTCACTTGGGACGAGCCTGAGGCGCTGCGCCGCGCACGGGTGCTCCGGGTCACCAAGGCCGGGCTCTGAGTCCAACCCCTTCCCTGGGGTGTCTTCCTCTCTTCTCTATCTCCTTCCCTCACTCTCTCCTTCCCTCTCTCTCTCTCTCTCTCCTCTTCCCTCTCTCTCTCTCTCTCTCTCTCTCTTCCCTCTCTCTCTCTCTCCTCTTCCCTCTCTCTCTCTCTCCTCTCCCTCTCTCTCTCTCTCCTTCCCTCTCTCTCTCCTTCCCTCTCTCTCTCTCTCTCCTTCCCTCTCTCTCTCCTTCCCTCTCCTTCCCTCTCTCCTTCCCTCTCTCTCTCCTTCCCTCTCTCTCTCCTTCCCTCTCTCTCTCCTTCCCTCTCTCTCTCCTTCCCCCTCTCTCTCTCTCTCCTTCCCCCTCTCTCTCTCTCTCTCCTTCCCCCTCTCTCTCTCTCTCTCCTTCCCCCTCTCTCTCTCCTTCCCCCTCTCTCTCTCTCTCTCCTTCCCCCTCTCTCTCTCTCTCCTTCCCCCCTCTCTCTCTCTCTCCTTCCCCCTCTCTCTCTCTCTCCTTCCCCCTCTCTCTCTCTCCTTCCCCCTCTCTCTCTCTCCTTCCCCCTTTCTCCCTCTCTCCTTCCCCCCTCCCTCTCTCCTTCCCCCTCCCTCTCTCCTTCCCCCTCCCTCTCTCCTTCCCCCTCCCTCTCTCCTTCCCCCTCCCTCTCTCCTTCCCCCTCCTCTCTCCTTCCCCCTCCCTCTCTCTTCCCCCTCCCTCTCTCCTTCCCCCTCCCTCTCTCCTTCCCCCTCCCTCTCTCCTTCCCCCTCCCTCTCTCCTTCCCCCTCTCCCTCTCTCCTTCCCCCTCTCCCTCTCTTCCTTCCCCCTCTCCCTCTCTCCTTCCCCCTCTCCCCTCTCTCCTTCCCCCTCTCCCTCTCTCCTTCCCCCTCTCCCTCTCTCCTTCCCCCTCTCCCTCTCTCCTTCCCCCTCTCCTCTCTCCTTCCCCCTCTCCTCTCTCCTTCCCCTCTCTCTCTCTCTCTCTCATTCCCCCTCTCTCTCCTCCCCCTCTCTCTCTCCTTCCCCCTCTATCTCCTTCCCTCTCTCTCTCTCTCTCCTTCCCTCTCTCTCTCTCTCCTTCCCTCTCTCTCTCTCCTTCCCCCCCCTCTCTCTCTCTCCTTCCCCCTCTCTCTCCTTCCCCCTCTCTCTCCTTCCCCCTCTCTCTCCTTCCCCCTCTCTCTCCTTCCCCCCCTCTCTCTCCTTCCCCCCCTCTCTCTCCTTCCCCCCCTCTCTCTCCTTCCCCCCCTCTCTCTCCTTCCCCCCCCTCTCTCTCCTTCCCCCCTCTCTCTCCTTCCCCCCTCTCTCTCCTTCCCCCTCTCTCTCCTTCCCCCTCTCTCTCCTTCCCCCTCTCTCTCTCCTTCCCCCTCTCTCTCTCTTCCTTCCCCTCTCTCTCTCTCTCTCCTTCCTCCCCTCTCTCTCCTTCCCTCTCTCTCTCTCTCTCTCCTTCCCTCTCGCTCTCTCTCTCTCCTTCCCTCTCGCTCTCTCTCTCTCCTTCCCCTCTCGCTCTCTCTCTCTCCTTCCCCCTCTCTCTCTCTCTCTCTCCTTCCCTCTCTCTCTCCTTCCCTCTCTCTCTCAGCAAGCGGGGGAGCGGCGGCGGCGGGCCGGAGCGGGAGCTCAGCTGTGGTGAGTCGGGCCGGGCCTGAGGTGCTAGGCTGCGCACGTGGGCTCCGGGTCACCGCGGCCGGGCTCTGAGTCCAACCCCTTCCCCGAGTTGTTTACCTCTCTATCTCCTTCCCTAACTCTCTCCTTCCCTCTCTCTCTCTCTGTCTCTCTCTCCTTCCTCTCTCTCTCTCTCTCCTTCCCTCTCTCTCTCTCCTTCTCCCTCTCTCTCTCTCCTTCTCCCCCTCTCTCTCTCTCTCCTTCCCCCTCTCTCTCAATTCAATTCAATTCAAATCGCTTTATTGGCATGATGACAAGGTACATCTTATGTTGCCAAAGCATCGAAAACATTTATGGTTGAACACAAACGCAGATCTATCCATACAGTGTATAAACAGATATATCCCTGAGTGTATAAATATACATTCGTATAATTTGTATATACTCTTTTCTTAGGTTTAATGGTTGTCCCTCTGTTTATGGCAAGCTGTAACATAGTGTGCCGCTAAGGTGACACAATTTCTCTGTTCCCCTAGTAGGTATGGGAGTTTTTGGTCGTCATTCAAATTTCTGAATTCAGGGCATATTTTTGTGAATTTTGGGTAGAAATTCTCCCTTATGCCCTGATATTTTCCACAAGCTGTGAGGAAGTGCATCTCTGTCTCCACCACTCCCTGACTGCAGAGAGAGCATATCCTGTTCTCTCTTGTCTGCCAGGTCTGTCTGTGTCTGCCTTTTTCGATAGCCAGGCTATGCTCACTAAGTCTGTACATAGTCAAGGTTTTTCTCAATTTGCTATCCTTCCCCCTCTCTTTCTCTCCTTCCCCCTCTCTCTTCTCCCCCGCCCCCACCCCTCCCTCTCTCTCTCTCGCCTAACCACACTTGGAGTTACTGTGAACGGTTCCGGTCTCCATCTATTTCGTTCTGCCCTGCAGCTGCCCGTCAACCTGCTTGACGCCAATACTACCCTCCTCCTCGGCGGCAACTTGCATTCATTTGGCACTTCTCTCGACCGGGGCAGGGATGGGCAGCAAGGACAGAGTACAGCAGGCAAGGACACTGAAGGCACAATTGGAAGAGATAGATTGTTAGGCAGGGGAGGGAGGGGGAGACAAGGGGAGGGAGGGAGAGAGACGAAAGGAGGGAGAGAGAGGGGGAGGGATGGAGAGAGACGAAAGGAGGGAGAGACGGGGAGGGAGAGAGAGGGAGAGGGGAGAGAGAGAGAGAGGGGCAAGGAGAGAGAGGGGAGGGGGAGGGAGGGAAAGAGTGAGGGTGGGAGAGGGAGGGAGGGAAGGAGCGCAGGGAGGGAGAGAGAGGGGGAGGGAGGGAGAAAGTGAAGGGGAGGGAGTGAGAGAGAGGGGGAGGGAGGGAGAAAGTGAAGGGGAGGGAGTGAGAGAGGGGGGGAGGGGGAGAGAGGGTGGAGGGAGGGAGAGAGGGAGGGAGAGAGTGAGAGGGAGGGAGAGAGAGGGAGAGAGGATGAGGGAGAGAGGGGGAGGGAGGGGGGAGTCAGAGACTCCTGACCAGACTCAGGCACGGCAAGCTGTTCACCAGGCGAGAGATACCCAAAACTGTAAAACCTGGAGTATATGGCGACTGGCGATTCCCATTAACAAAAAACGAAGTTGAAGAACCACCTCCTGGGTGCTTAGGGAGAGTTCTTCAATCCCAACAGTTTTATAAACATGGCAGAGGGTTCTTCAGTTCCCTCGGCAACGCCGGGTACTCCAGCTAGTTTTAAATAAATTGAGGTGGTAACATAAATTTGCTGTTATTGCAAGCAGTCTGCAGAAAAGATCAATGCTTGTTTGAGCGTAATGTATTTATCAGCACAAATTTAAAAAAAATCTTTTACATGTAGTGACTGATGTGGGCAAATGTGGTAGTTAATCTGTACCAGCAATATCCCACAAATTGTGCTTTTTATTGATGGTATTCATTTGGGGAAGTATGCTCGTCAAGAGCATAGAAAAACTCCTTGTGCTTCATTGAATGATACCATGGAATCTTAACATTTCACTTGAATCACCTGAAAGTTTAACTGGGTTTCCATTCTGGAAACACTATAGGTAAAGCTAAGGATCAGCAAAGGATGCAAGACTTTGGTAGGAGTTGTCTACAGATAATAGTGATGTAGTGGGGAATGTATAAATATGGAGATCAAGGACGCATGTAGCAAAAACAATGTGGTTATAATAGGAGATTTTAATTTTCACATAGATTGGGAGAAGCAGAAACAGCTCAAGGGAAAAACCAGGTAACTACAAACCTGTCAGTTTAACATTAGTTGTGTGGAAGTTACTGGAATCTATTCTCCGGGATAGAGTGATTGAGCACTTGGACAAGTATGAGCTAATCAAAGAGAGCCAGCATGGATGAAGGGGTAGGTCATGTCTGACTAACCGAGTAACTCTGGTAATCTCCAAATTTGTCTGAGGTCCTCTTGGTAATAAAATTAGTTTCATTTTGTCAGCTCATGGGACTTTCCAATTTAAGACTTCCCTCAACCAATTGAATTTTAATCTAACACATAACAAATATATGCTTATACCATGAGTCCCTCTGGTAAATTTCAGTCAGGTTTCACTTCCCCTCTGTCAGTCATTGAATTTTTTTGTTGCTTATTGCTATGCGTTATTAGTTGACTTCCTTTATCTTCAGATATTAAAGATGTTATTTTGCTTGTTACCACTACACATGCGACTCGTCAAATGTAGCTGCCTTGTTTTTGCTACTATTGTAACACTGTTGCTCCCCTGCATGTCTGATCAAACAATGTGTATTTCTAGATTGATGTGAAGAAACAAATTAATGCAACAATCTAATTTATTATTTCAAATAAATGTATTAAAATACATTTGTAGTGCAGAATGTGTTATCTGTTACTTAATCAAATAAATGATTTTTTTTTTAAGTGTTTACAGGGAGTGCAAGTAGGTTGAACTGCAATGTGTTTACAGGGACCAGAAGTGGGTCAGAACTATGTTGGGGATTTGAAGTTACTACCCAAATATACAAATTAAACAAGGATGCTTCTTGGTACTGGATTTTATCTGTTATCAGCAGTTTCTGAACTATGTTTTCATTATGGGTAGTTGAGATAATGGCCCAGAAATTCGGGTCGGGGGCTTCCCGTGGGTGTAAGCCCCCAACCTGCACTTACCTTGCGCGCCAGCCATTGAGCTGTGGGCCCCTGTGGGATTCCGATCCTGGGCCTCCTCCAGCTGCCGGCGCGCAGTGCTTTCATATCCCAGGGGCGCAGTTAGTTCGATGGGTCCCCTGGGATCATGTGGGCCATGGAGAGCCAATGGTAGCAGGGAATAGAATGGCAAGATTGCAAAAAGTGTTATTCAGCCTGCTGGGGTACAATTCCACAGGTGCCTTATAGAAACATAGAAGATAGGAGCAGGAGTCGGCCATTCGGCCCTGTGGTAAACCACTGTTTGTATTCCACTGTGTACATGCCTGGACATGCCTCGGCTGACTCCTCCCACAGGTCCTAGTATAAAGGTGACTGCTCCCCAGCCCTTAGTATCATGGACCGGTCGACCACTCGAGGCAGACCTCCATTCTGTTGTTAATAAAAGCCTTTAGTTACTCTTCTAACTCTCAGTCTTTTATGAGTAATTGATAGCGCATCAATTTTATTAACAACATTTTTATAATGGAGAAGATCCTCACACCAGCATGCCTGGACTTAGATCATCGGGAGGCGGACTCATCCACCAAGTTTACTCACTGGCTTAAGTGTTTCGAAAAATTCCTGACAGCCTCCGAAGCAATCAAATCGGACGAGGACAAACTGGATGTCCTGACCTCCAAAGTGAACCACCGAGTGTACTCGGTCATCCAAGACGCGACCTCGTACGCGGACGCTATCAAGCTCCTCAAGGACCAGTACACGCGCCCAGTGAACGAAGTGTACGTCAGGCACCTCCTGGGGAGTCGTAAACAACAACCTGGGGAATCGACCGTGGAATACCTTCAGGCACTGTCTGTGCTTGGCCGGGCCTGTGGTTGTAAGGATGTAAAGGCCGCCGTGTACACAGAGGAACTTATCCGGGACGCTTTTGTAGCGGGCCACAGATCCAATTACACCCGACAGCGACTGTTGGAGCAGAGTAACCTCGACCTCAACAAGGCCTCTGAACTCGCACTATCGTTGGATGCAGCCTACCAGGGCATGGATGCCTACTCCTCTGCACCGTGGACGCCGCGGGGAATGACAGCCTGGGACACGGTAGGACCGCCTCATAGCGCCGTGCCACCCCAGCCACACCCCAACAACGGCCCAACTACCGCAGCAGTGTCCCAAGGCCAGACAGCAGTGCCCCAAGGCCAGAAATGCTACTTCTGTGGCCAGGCAAAACACCCCAGAGCGCGCTGCCCGGCGAAAAACGCGATCTGCTCGGGCTGCGGGAAGAAGGGACACTACGCTAGCGTCTGCAGGGCCAAAGCCACCCCGAACCCCAGCAGCGCCGCGTGTGGGCCATGCGGGCCGCCACCTTGGACCTCCCCGGCCATGTGCGAATCACCGGTACAGCAGCCATTTTGGACGCCTCCAGCCACATGGGGATCATGGACGCCGCCATCTTGGACGACAGCCGGGACGCAGCAGGCCCCCGACACCGCCTCATCTGATACCCGCAGCGACACACCGACCCCTACGCTGGCATCCGTTACACTGGACCAAGCGAGACCGCACCAACTGGCCGGTTCCACAATGGACATTAAGGTAAATGGTCACGATACAATCTGCCTTTTTGACTCTGGGAGCACGGAGAGCTTCATCCACCCTGACACGGTGCGGCGTTGCTCTCTCCCAGTCCTGCCTGCGGAACAGCGGATTTCTATGGCCTCCGAGTCCCAGTCGGCGGACATCGGCGGCTACTGCGTGGTGACACTCGTAGTAGACGGGACCGTGTACGATCATTTTAAACTTCTGGTCCTGCCTGACCTCTGCGCTGCCGTCCTGCTGGGGTTAGATTTTCAGTGCCACCTTAAAAGTGTTACGATGGCGTACGGTGGACCCCTACCCCCACTCACAGTCCGCAGCCAGCAGCTTCCAAACTGCCCGCCGCGCACCAGGTGCAACCTCTCCACACTCAGAGTCACCCCCCCCCCAACTGTTTGCTAACCTCACCCCCGACTGTAAGCCCATCGCCACAAAGAGCAGGCGATACAGTGCCGGGGACAGGGTTTTCATTAAAACCGAAGTGGAGCGGCTCCTGAAAGAAGGGATTATTGAGGGCAGCACCAGCCCCTGGCGAGCCCAGGTTGTGGTCGTTAAGACCGGCGAGAAGCAGCGCCTGGTCATCGACTACAGCCAGACAATAAATCGCTACACCCTGCTGGACGCCTACCCACTCCCCCGTATAGCTGATATGGTCAACCAGATCGCGCAGTACCGCGTCTTCTCGACCATTGACCTGAAATCAGCGTACCACCAGCTCCCCATCCGCCCTGAGGACCGCCAGTACACTGCCTTTGAGGCAAACGGCCGCCTCTATCACTTCCTTAGGGTTCCCTTTGGCGTCACCAACGGGGTCTCCGTCTTCCAAAGGGAGATGGACCGGATGGTAGATCAAAATGCGTTGCAGGCCACTTTCCCATATCTGGACAATGTGACCATCTGCGGCCGTGACTTGCAGGACCATGACGCAAACCTCGAAAAATTCCTCCGCACCGCCCAACTCCTAAACCTGACATATAACAAGGAGAAGTGCATATTCCGCACAAACCGCCTCGCCATCCTTGGCTGTGTTGTGGAACACGGAGTCATCGGCCCCGACCCCGACCGGATGCGTCCCCTTATGGAACTTCCACTGCCCCACTGCCTCAAGGCCCTGAAGAGGTGCCTAGGGTTTTTCTCCTATTACGCCCAGTGGGTCCCCTACTATGCGGACAAGGCCCGTCCGCTGATCAAGTCCACCTCTTTTCCCTTGACGGCAGAGGCCCGCTTAGCCTTCCACCGTATCAAGGAGGACATTGCCAAAGCCACCATGCACGCAGTGGACGAATCCATCCCCTTCCAGGTGGAAAGCGACGCGTCTGACTTTGCCCTGGCCGCTACCCTCAATCAGGCGGGGAGACCCGTGGCCTTCTTTTCACGAACCCTCCAAGGCCCGGAGACCAGACACTCCGCTGTTGAGAAGGAGGCCCAGGCGATTGTGGAGGCTGTGCGTCATTGGAGGCACTACCTGGCCGGAAAACGATTTACCCTGCTCACTGACCAGCGTTCAGTTGCTTTTATGTTTAACAACAAGCAGAGGGGCAAAATCAAAAATGACAAGATCTTGAGGTGGAGAATCGAACTTTCCACCTACAACTACGAGATCTTGTACCGGCCCGGGAAGCTAAATGAACCCCCGGATGCGCTATCGCGTGGCACCTGCGCCAGCGCGCAGATCGATAGACTGCGGGCCCTCCACAATGACCTCTGCCACCCGGGGGTCACCAGGTTCTTCCACTTCATCAAGGCCCGCAACCTGCCTTACTCTATTGAGGAGGTCAGGACCATGACCAGGAACTGCCAAGTCTGCGCTGAGTGCAAACCGCACTTTTATAGACCAGACAGGGCCCACCTGATAAAAGCCACTCGCCCCTTCGAGCGCCTGAGCGTCGATTTTAAAGGGCCTCTCCCCTCCTCCGACCGCAATGTGTACTTCCTCAATATTATTGATGAGTACTCCCGTTTCCCGTTCGCCTTCCCCTGCCCGGACATGACCAGTGCCACGGTCATTAAATGTCTGAACAACCTCTTCACCCTGTTCGGCTTCCCCAGCTATATCCATAGCGACCGGGGCTCATCGTTTATGAGCGACGAACTCCGTCAGTACCTGCTAACTAGGGGTATTGCCACAGGCAGGACCACCAGTTACAACCCCCGGGGGAACGGACAGGTGGAAAGAGAAAATGCGACAGTTTGGAAGGCCGTCCTGCTAGCCTTAAAGTCTAGGGGCCTTCCAACCTCCCGCTGGCAGGATGTGCTCCCCGATGCGCTCCACTCTATTCGGTCACTGCTCTGCACTGCCACTAACGCCACCCCTCATGAGAAAATGTTTGTCTTCCCAAGGAAGTCCACATCGGGGACATCGCTACCACCATGGCTGACGTCCCCAGGGCCGGTCCTACTGAGAAGACACGTGAGGACCCATAAAACGGACCCCCTGGTCGAGAGGGTCGACCTCCTCCATGCCAACCCCCAGTATGCTTACATCGCATACCCGGACGGGCGGGAGGACACAGTCTCCATAAGAGACCTTGCACCCTCGGGGGCCGCAGTAACCCACTACCCACTACCACCCCCCCCCCCCCACGATCCGATATCCAGCCCCAGCAGACGGCAGGCCTGGGCCCCGCGACCCGCTCGACATCTACGAGGACGACACGCCTGTGCCACAGCCTACGCTGTACTCGACGCCGGAAACTTCACTACCCCTGCCGTCGCCACGCAGATCACAGCGGCAGACAAGACCTCCGGAGAGACTCCAATACACTAACTTTTAATACACTTCACCCCGCCGGACTCAATTTTAAACAAGGGGTGAATGTGGTAAACCACTGTTTGTATTCCTGTTTGTCCTGTTTGTATTCCACTGTGTACATGCCTGGACATGCCTCGGCTGACTCCTCCCACAGGTCCTGGTATAAAGGTGACTGCTCCCCAGCCCTTAGTATCATGGACCGGTCGACCACTCGAGGCAGACCTCCATTCTGTTGTTAATAAAAGCCTTTAGTTACTCTTCTAACTCTCAGTCTTTTATGAGTAATTGATAGCGCATCAGGCCCCTCAAGCCTGCTCCGCCATTTAATGAGATCATGGCTGATCATCCAAACTCAGTACCCTGTCCCTGCCTTCTCCCCATATCCCTGGATCCCTTTAGCCTTAAGAAATATATCTAACTCCTTCTTGAATATATTTAATGAATTGGCCTCAACTGCCTGCTGTGGTAGAGAATTCCACAGGTTCACCACTCTCTGGGTGAAGAAATTCCTCCTCATCTCTGTCCTAAATGGCTCACCCCTTATCTTGAGACTGTGACCCCTGGTTCTGGACTCCCCCGCCATCGGGAACATCCTTCCTGCATCTAGTCTGTCTAGTCCTGTTAGAATTTTATAAGTTTCAATGAGATCCCCTCTCATTCTTCTAAACTCTAGTGAATATAAGCCTAATCGTCCCAATCTCTCCTCATACGTCATTCCTGCCATCCCAGGTATCAATCTGGTGAAACTTTGCTGCACTCCCTCCATGGCAAGAACATCCTTCCTCAGATAAGGCAACCAAAACTGCACACAATACTCAAGGTGTGGTCTCACCAAGGCCCTGTACAACTGCAGCAAGACATCCTTGCTCCTGTACTCGAATCCTCTCGCTATGAAGGCCAACATACCATTTGCCTTCTTAACTGCCTGCTGCACCTGCATGCTTACCATCAGCGACTGGTGCACAAGGACACCCAGGCCTCGTTGCACTTCCCATTTTACCAATCTATTGCCATTCAGATAATCTGTCTTCCCGTTTTTGCCACCAAAGTGGATAACCTCGCATTTATCCACATTATACTGCATCTGTCATGCATCTGTCCAATCACCCAACCTGTCCAAATCATACTGGAGATTCTCTGCATCCTCCACACAGCACACACGCCCACCCAGCTTTGTGTTGTCTGCAAACTTGGAGATATTACATCTAGTTCCCTCGTCTAGATCATTAATATATATTGTGAATAGCTGGGGTCCTAGCACCGATCCCTGCGGTACCCCACTAGTCACTGCCTGCCACTTGGAAAAAGACCCGTTTATTCCAACTCTTTGCTTCCTGTCTGCCAACCAGTTCTCTATCCAAGTCAGTACCTTACCTCCAATCCCTTGTGCTTTAACTTTGCACGCTAATCTCTTATGCGGGAGCTTATCGAAAGCTTTCTGAAAGTCCAAATACACCACATCCACTGGTTCTCCCTTATCTATTCTACCAGTTACATCCTCAAAAAATTCCAGTAGATTAGTCAAGCATGATTTACCTTTTGTAAATCCATGTTGATTTTGTCCGATCCTGTCGCTGTTCTCCAAGTGCTCTGCTATTACATCTTTTATAATGGACTCTAGCATTTTCCCCACTACCGATGTCAGGCTTACCGGTCTATAATTTCCCGTTTTCTCTCTACCACCTTTTTTAAATAGTGGGGTTACATTAGCTATCCTCCAATCCATGGGAACTGTTCCAGAGTCTATAGAATTTTGGAAGATGACCAGCAATGAATCTACTATTTCTAGGGCCACTTCCTTAAATACCCTAGGATGTAGATTATCAGGCCCTGGGGATTTATCGGCCTTCAATCCCATCAATTTCCCTAGCACCATTTTCCTACAAATACTGATTTCATTCAATTCCTCCCTCTCATGAGACCCTATGTTCCCCGACACCTCTGGGAGGTTATTTGTGTCCTCCTTTGTGAAGACAGAACCAAAGTGTGTATTTAATTGGTATGCCATTTCTTTGTTCTCCATCCGGTCCTCACTCAAATGGCTAATATTCATGACTGAATCTAAACACATGTGAGAGAAGGGAATAGAAAAATATGCTGAAAGGCTGAGATGAGGTAGATGGAATGGGAGGAAACTCGTGTGGAGTTTAAACACCAGCACAGACCAGTTGGACCAAAAGGCCTGTTTCTGTGCTGTACACTCTATGTAAATGCCAGCATTGGCAGCCTATTTTACCAAGGGGACATCACAGCCTAGCACATTCTCAGTAGAGGTCACTCAATAACATTTGGAAGCAGAAACCTTGGCTGATTTTCTTCTCCCAACTGGGACCGTTCTGACGTTGCTTGGCTTGGTTACTGACTGGCTTAGTCAGTTAAATCAATTAATCAGAAAAGCCCTGAAAATCCTGTTTTAAAAAAAAATGTACCTCACACCACGTATTACTCCAGCAGAAAAAGTGGGTGTGACCTGCTTCCAGGCCTTTGCTTATCCTGTTCCTTTGTTAAGAGGTGCATATGATCAGCCAAGGTGATTTACATCTGTTATTCCTTCCTCTGGCAGAATGTCAGGCCCCCACTCTATATTTCACTGTTATGGAATTCCAGGTTCGAACCTATTCCCAGTACTTTCTGGATCTAGTTGCTTGTTTGTGGGCTAAATTTTCCTCATCAATAACCTTCTTGTATTTATACAAGTCTTGCACCAGATGGATAGGGAATCTGTCTGGGAATTCTTGTATTACAGAGCAGATTTATTTTTAACATTGTCCTATTCCATTTCATTTTATCTGCAGCCATCCCTGTAGTTACATTATTTTTTTTAATTGAATTTTTTTCTTTCCTCCATACCATTATTCCTATCTTCATAACTGTCACGACTCCCTGTTTCCTGCTTACAGCTGATCCCAACTTTCCCACTCACCAATACAAACCGCTCTGAGGCCCCATGTGTCTTGTTTTGCACACTTTGTACTGTGGTATTGCGTGCTGCTAGAGTTTGGTAAGTGGGAGAAAAGTCATTTAAGTGTATTTTGTGAATTTTAGTGTGTTAAAAAGTTAATTATTTGAAGTGAGTTTAATTTTTTAAGTGTATATTAAACTGCTGGGGAGTTTAAACCAGAAGTAGAATCTGGGTATAAAAGGGGCGGGACTCGTGCTGTTGCACAGAGTGCTGTGGCATTGAGTGCTGCTCGAGTTTGGTAAGTGGGAGAGTTCGGGCAAGTGGGAGGTGAGGGTGTGTTTTTTGCTCTGTTTTGTTCCCCACTCCCAGGCTTAGACAGTACTGTGGAAGCGGAGCAGCGAGACGAGTCAACCAAACAGGCCCCACAGACAGTATTCAAGGAGGAGGTTGGTGATCAGCTGGTTGGTTGGTTTTCTTCCTTCTCTTTTATACCTTTAAGTTGGTAAGTCCTATTGAATAGTGGTGTAATATTATCATCTATATCGGGGCAGAGGGTCTTCATAACTAATAATAAGAAATTTAATTAATTACATAGATATGGGTGAACAGGTGATGTGTCACTGTTGCGAAATGTGGGAGCTGGTGGACCCCATTGAGGCTCACGGTGATTACATTTGCGATAAGTGTTTGCTGCTAGAGGAACTCAAGCTCCATGTTAAAGAGCTTGAGACCGAGCTTCAGACACTGTGACACATCAGGGAGGGGGAGAAGTTCTTGGACTCTCTGTTTCAGGAGGTGGTCACACCTATGAAATTAATTAATGCAGATGTAGTCCGTGGTCAGGGACAGGACAGTGTGACTACGAGTGAGGCAGGTACAGGGATCCAGGAGGTAGTGTTGAAGGAGCCGCAGACCTTGCTCTTGTCAAGCAGGATCGAGGTTCTTACTCCCTGTGAGGGCGGGAGCGGGGACTGCAGGGAGGATGAGCAACCTGGCCACAGCACCGTGGTACAGGGGGCCATTCAAGTGGAGGGAGTAAAAAGAAATGTTGTAGTGGTAGGGGATAGTATCATTAGGGGGATAGATAGGGTTCTCTGCAGTCAAGAGCGGGAGTCCCGAAGGCTGTGTTGCCTGCCCGGTGTCAGGGTTAAGGACATCTCTTCTGGGCTGGAAAGAAACTTGGAGTGGGAGGGGGAGGATCCAGTTGTTGTGGTCCATGTTGGTACAAACGACGTAGATAGGACAAGGAAGACGGTTCTGTTAAAGGAGTATGAGCAGCTAGGGGTCAAATTAAAAAACAGAACCTCAAGGGTAATAATCTCTGGGTTATTACCTGAGCTACAAGTGAATTTGGCTAGGATAAATAAAATTAAAGAGTTAAATGCGTGGCTCAAAGACTGGTGTGGGAGAAATGGGTTTTGCTTCTTGGGACACTGGCACCAGTACTGGGACAGGAGGGAGCTGTTCCGTTGGGACGGACTTCACTTGGCAAGTGCTGGGACTAGAGTCCTGGCGAATCATATAACTAGGGCTGTAGAGAGGGCTTTAAACTAATTAGTGGGGGGGAGGTTTCTAGAGAGCAAATAATAGAAATGACAATGGAGAAGGTCATAGACTTAGGTAGCAGTGGGGGAATTAAAAAACAGAACATGTCAGGAAGGGACAGAAGGTCTGGAGTAAAAGGTAAAGTACGAAAAGGGGAAAAAACAGGAACTAAGTGTCACAAAACATATTTGAAAGTTCTTTATCTGAATGCACGTAGCATTCGTAACAAAATGAATGAGTTAACAGCACAAATAACTACATATGGGTATGATCTTGTGGCCATTACAGAAACATGGCTGCAGGGTGACCATGACTGGGAATTAAACATACCAGGTTATTTAACAATCAGGAAGGACAGGCAGGAAGAGAGGGGAGGTGGGGTGGCTATGTTAATAAAGGAAGGAATCACTATAATACAGAGAAATGATATTGGGTCAAAGGAGCAGGATAGTGAAACAGTTTGGGTGGAGATAAGGAATAATAAGGGGCAAAAAACACTAGTGGGCATAGTCTATAGGTCTCCGAACAGTTGCAACTCTGTTGGACGGAGTATTAATCAGGAAATAGTTGAGGCTTGTAATAAGGGAACAGCTATAATTATGGGGGATTTTAACTATCATATTAACTGGACAAATCAAATTGGGCAGAGCAGCCTTGAGGATGAGTTCATTGAATGTATTAGGGGTGGGTTTCTTGAGCAGTATGTAACTGAACCGACCAGGGGGCAAGCAACCTTAGATTTGGTCCTGTGTAATGAGACAGGATTAATTAAAAATGTCCTAGTAAAGGATCCCCTTGGAATGAGTGACCATAACATGGTTGAATTCCATATTCAATTAGAGGGTGAGAAGGTTGGATCTCAAACAAGCGTGCTGAGCTTGAATAAAGGAGATTATGAAGGTATGAGAGCGGAATTGATTAGAGTGGACTGGGAAAATAGATTAAAGGGTAAGACGGTACATGATCAGTGGTGTACATTTAAGGAGTTATTTTACAACTTCCAAAAAAAAAATATTCCACTGAGGGAAAAAAGGGTGTAAAAGAAAAGGTAGCCATCCGTGGCTAAGTAAAGTAATTAAGGATAGTATCCGACTAAAAACAAGGGCATAGCCAAATCTAGTGGGAGGACAGAAGATTGGGAAGTCTTTAAAAGACAGCAAAAAATAACTAAAAGATTGATTAAGAAAGGGAAGATAGATTATGAAAGTAAATTAGCAAAAAATATAAAAACAGATAGCAAAAGTTTCTATAGTTATATAAAAAGAAAAAGGGTGGCTAAAGTAAATGTTGGTCCCTTAGAGGATGAGACCGGGAAATTAATGGTGGGAAACATGAAGATGGCAAAAACGCTGAACAAATATTTTGTATCAGTCTTTACGGTAGAGGACACTAAGAATATCCCAACACTGGACAAACAGGGGGCTCTAGGGGGGGAGGAGCTAAATACGATTAAAATCACTAAGGAAGTGGTACTTGGTAAAATAATGGGACTCAAGGCGGATAAATCCCCTGGACCCGATGGCTTACATCCTAGGGTCTTGAGGGAAGTGGCGTTAGGGATTGTGGATGCATTGGTAATAATTTTCCAAAACTCCCTGGACTCAGCAAAGGCCCTGGCAGATTGGAAAACTGCTAATGTAACACCCTTATTTAAAAAGGGTAGTAGGCAGAAGGCTGGAAACTATAGACCTGTTAGCCTAACATCTGTGGTTGGTAAAATGTTAGAGTCCATTATTAAGGAGACAGTAACGGGACATTTGGATAAACATAATTTAATAGGACAAACTCAGCATGGTTTCATGAAGGGGAAGTCATGTTTGACAAATTTGCTTGAGTTCTTTGAGGAAGTAACATACAGGGTGGGTAAAGGGGAACCAATGGACGTAGTGTATTTAGACTTCCAAAAGGCATTTGACAAGGTGCCACACAAAAGATTATTGCTCAAGATAAAAAATCACGGGATTGGGGGTAATATTCTGGCGTGGGTGGAGGATTGGCTCTCTAACAGAAAGCAGAGAGTTGGGATAAATGGTTCGTTCTTAGACTGGCAATCAGTAACTAGTGGTGTTCCGCAGGGGGTCAGTGCTGGGTCCCCAACTCTTTTCAATCTATATTAATGATTTGGAGGAGGGGACCGAGTGTAACATATCAAAGTTTGCAGATGATACAAAGATGGGAGGGAAAGTAGTGAGTGAGGAGGACATAAAAAACCTGCAAAGGGACATAGACAGGCTAAGTAAGTGGGCAGAGATTTGGCAGATGGAATACAATACTGGAAAGTGTGAGGTTATGCACTTTGGCAGGAAAAATCATAGAGCAAGTTATTATCTTAATGGCAAGAAACTGGAAAGTACTGTAGTACAAAGGGATCTGGGGGTCCTGGTGCACAAAACTCAAAAAGTTAGTATGCAGGTGCAGCAAGTGATCAAGAAGGCCAATGGAATGTTGGCTTTTATTGCTAGGGAGATAGAATATAAAAACAGGGAGGTATTGCTGCAGTTGTACAAGGTATTGGGGAGACCGCACCTGGAATACTGCATACAGTTTTGGTGTCCATACTTAAGAAAAGACATACTTGCTCTCGAGTCAGTACAAAGAAGGTTCACTCGGTTAATCCCGGGGATGAGGGGGTGGTCATATGAGGAGAGGTTGAGTAGATTGGGACTCTACTCATTGGAGTTCAGAAGAATGAGAGGCGATCTTATTGAAACATATAAGATTGTGAAGGGGCTTGATCGGGTGGATGCGGTGAGGATGTTCCCAATGATGGGTGAAACTAGAACTAGGGGGCATAATCTTAGAATAAGGGGCTGCTCTTTCAAAACTGAGATGAGGAGAAACTTGTTCAGTCAGAGGGTGGTAGGTTTGTGGAATTTGCTGCCCCAGAAAGCTGTGGAAGCTACACCATTAAATAAATTTAAAACAGAAATAGATAGTTTCCTAGAAGTAAAGGGAATTAAGGGTTATGGGGAGCGGGCAGGAAATTGGACATGAGTCTAGGTTCGGAATGGTCATGGCCCTGTGGGTAGTGGAGTGGGCCCAGGGGCCGTGTAGCCTGGTTCTGCTCCTACTTCTTGTGTTCTAATTCTGTGTTAGATTTCAGGAGATGGTTTTATTCCTGTTCCTGGCTGGGGTGGAGATCGCCTTTACAGAAGGTAAGTACTGTAGAAAATATAGGGACAGAGTGATCTCCTGGACGAGCTTCGATCGTCTAGATGGGTCAGAGAGGAATTTCCCACATTTTTTCTCCCAAATTGGCCATTGCGTTTTTTTGGTTTTTCGCCTCTCCTGGGAGATCACATGGGTTCGGGTGGATGGAGAGTGATAGAAGATTTGAGGTTAGGATCAGATCAGCCATGATCTTATTGAATGGTGGAGCAGGCTCGAGGGGCCGATTGGCCTACTCCTGCTCCTATTTCTTATGTTCTTATAATAAATTGCAGGACAACGGAGTTATACAGTTTAAACTCTTTTATGAAGCATCAGGTCTGTGATCTCAATCATACAGCACAGTGGGGACAAGATGGAGTTAAGACCTCTTACAGATGCCTGCAGGCCAATGACAACTCAGCATGTGATCACGTGACTATCATAGGTATTCCTTACAAATGCCTGCGGGCCAATGATAATTCAATATGCAAATGTTACATCTCCTTTCTTTTAAAAGAAAAATGTTATGCATTACTTTTAAACCTTTCTTCTACCTAATGTTCTCGGTAGCATAAACATATAAGTAAACTCAGCATTTAACTAGCGCTGAAAACATCTCAACGTTTCAATAACAATGTACAGTTTTTTTTAGGGCAGCGATCCGCCTACACCCTTTGACAGTTCACAAGTCAAGGATAACTCTAGGCTTGACCTCTCGTCCCGACCTTGTGCGGTATGGAACTGAGCATGCTCCTGAATCGGTCAACAAATCAGGTTCAGGTTTAGGTTCTGGTAAGTATGATGTGTTTTGTATATTGCTCTGTTCATCACACTCTGTTGAACTGATCCTCTTGTCGGAATGACGGTCTTGTTCCTTAGTGTTCAGGAGGTGCCTGCGATTGCGGCGGTACACCTGTCCTTCTGGGGTGCGGACGTGATACGATCACTCAGTGTCAGCTGGCTGGATGACGACTGCTGGCTTCCAGTAGTCATGCTCCTGGATTCTGACGGATTCTCCATTGTGCAGCGGCGGCAGTAGTCTAGCTGACCTGTCATAGTATCTCTTTTGGTGTTAGCTGTCTCTGTACACGTTTTGCATGCACTTGCTTGCAGCTGACAACCTGCCAGGGCCTGTCTGGGATATGGTGAGGTATCATGGGCTCTTTGACATTTGATGGGCGGCGTTCTAGACAAATAGAACATTTTCCGACAATGTCCTCAATGTGTTTGCACATTCCGGGCCAAAACATAATGTCACGTGCTCTTTGTTTGCATTTTTCCATGCCCATATGTCCAGCATGAATTTTTGTCAACATCTCTTCTCTGAGACTGGTAGGGATGATGATTTTCTCCCCTTTGAAGACAATTCCGTTGATTTGTGACAGTTCATCTCTGTGGTTCCAGAATTCAGATATGCTCTGAGGGCATTTCCTCCTTTCCTCAGGCCATCCTTCGTGTGTGACTTTGTTCAGCAGTGTGAGTTGTGCATCTTTCTCTGTTCCTGCTCGGCTCTCCTTCAGTTTTGAGTCACTCACAGGTAAGCTGTTGTACATCATGTGCACCTGCACATCCATGCCTTCACTGAGGCTGCTGTCCTGGTAGCTAAGAGACTTTCTGGAGAGCGTGTCTGCGACAGGAATGTCTTTGCCTGGACGATGAATGATTGTGAAGTCGTACTTCTGTAGCTGAAGGATCATTCTCTGTAGCCTTGGTGGGGCTGCGGCTCGTGGTTTCCTCATGATTGACTCGAGGGGCTTGTGGTTGGATTCCACAATGACTTGTCAGCCATAGACATGCTGGTGGAAACGCTTACATCCAAACAGAATTGCATATAGCTCTTTCTCGATTTGAGCATAGTTGATTTCGCTGTCTGAGAGAGATCTGGAAGCGTAGCCAATGGGCTTTCCTTCTTGCAGTAATACTGCACCTAGTCCGTACTTTGACGCGTCCACTTGTAGTCTGAGCTCTTTGTTGGGGTCGAAGTAGGCAAGAACTGGTTCTGGTTCTCTGGTGATTAGGTCTTTCATTTTCTGAAATGCTGTGTCATGTTGTTTGTCCCACAGGAACTCATTGGATTGTTTGAGCAACTGACGCATAGGTGCATTGATTTCAGAGAGGCTCGGGGCAAACTTGGCTAAGTAGTTAACCATGCCTAGTACTGTCTCTAGCTCTGCGCGGTTCTTCGGCGACTCCATCTTCTCGATGGCGGAGATTTTCTCTGGATCCGGCTTAATGCCATCAGTTGAGAGGCGATGCCCGAAATAACTGATCTCGGTGGATCCGATTATGCTTTTCTCGGGGTTGAGCCGGATACCTTTCTCCCGTGATCTTTGTAGCATCGCATGGAGGTTCCTGTCATGTTCCTCTCTATTCCTGCCATAGATGAGGATGTCGTCTACGATTGCGACTACTCCGTCGAGGCCTTCATAGGTTTCGTCGCTCTTCCACTGGAATTCATCCTGAGCTGAGATAAGACCAAATGGTAAACGCAGAAATCGGTAGCGTCCAAATGGTGCGTTGAACGTTGTTAGCTTAGATGACTCTTCCGTGAGCTTGATAGTCCAGTATCCTGATCGTGCGTCCATTACACTGAAGTAACGTGCTCCCACTAGCTTGGGTGTGATATCATCTAGCGTTGGTAGAAGGTAGTGAGGGCGTTTGATAGCCTTGTTCAAATCTCTAGGGTCGAGACAGACTCTGAGCTTGCCTGTATGTGGTTTCTCAACCACTACTAACGCGTTGACCCACTCTGTCGGTTCTGTTTCCCGGACGATGATTTCTTTATTCTCCATGCTCTGCAGCTCCTCCTTCAGGCGACTACGTAGAGCAAGGGGTATCCTTCTCGGTGGGCAAACCACAGGGGTTGCTGCTGGGTCAAGGTGAATAGTGCATTCACCTGGGAATAGTCCGATTCCTTTGAAAACATCAGCAAACTCCTCCATGACTGTCTGCTTCTCAACTGGTGCTGTCAATGATAGCACTAGCTTGATGAGGTCCATGTCTAAACATGCCTTTAGACCTAGCACTGGAGGTGCTCGAGTGTCAACAATGTAAAAGTCCAACATCATTTCGCTTTCTTTGTACTTGCATTTCATCACGCATGTGCCTTTTACAATGAGCTGCTCACCCCCATAGCCGGTCAGTCTGCGTGAGGTGGGCTATAGCTCACACTCATCCTTCAAGCTGTGATACTCACTCAGAGGAATTACATTAACCTGAGATCCAGTGTCTAGTTTAAACTTAAGCTCTTTGCCCTGTTTTCCTATCTCAATATCGGCAAAGGCTTGCTCAGTCTCTGAAATCTGTTTTTTCTGTGACACAATCAATAAACAATTCCTCTGCATTTGGCTCTCTATCTGGCATTTGGCTGTCACTCACTGTGTGTACTGCTTTTCAGAAAACAGTCCTGCAAACTTTAGCAAAGTGATTCCGCTTACCACATTTAGCACATTGCCTTCCTTTGGCAGGGCATTGCTCTTTTTCCCCGTGCATCTTGTTTCCACAGTTTTTGAAGCATTTTATGTCTGTGTCACTCATTTTTAGAACTCTCTCTGTTCTTTCTGTTCTGAAACACGCTCTCTGGGCAGTGTTCTTTGGTGTGTGTCTAGTAACTGCGTGTACTGTCTGTTCACTCAAGCTGCTCATGGCGCCGGTTATGGTTTTCAACTGTGCTTGGGCTATCTCATGCGATCTAGCTATGTCCATAGCTTTGTCCAGCGTTAGCCCGGACCCAACATTCAGAAGTTTCTCTCTCACTTTAGCTGAATGTATTCCAAACACGATGCGGTCTCTGACCATCTCATCTTTATCTGCATATGCACAGTCTTTTACCAGCAGTTTTAACTCAGTCACGAACTATTCAAACGACTCACTAGCTCCTTGTACTTTCTCCTAAAACTTGTACCTAGCGAATATCGTATTTGTCTTGGGCATCACATATGATTCAAAATGGTCAAAATAACTTTTCAGTACCTTTGCTTCATCTGCGGTGAGAGACCATGTGTTAAAAATGTCTCTCCTTTTTTCTCCGATCCACAGGAGTAGGTAGCTGCATCTTTCTTCCTTCCCTATGCTTTTCAATGGACCCGAGAACATCAACTGCACGTGTTGCTTGAACTTGCTCCATTCTACAGGTAAGTTCAAAGATTCCCAATTCATTCAAGGTAAGGGAGCTCCAACGATGTCCATTTTCAATCCCTGTTCTGACACCATGTCTTCTTTTGCACACTTTGCACAAAAATAATAAATTGCAGGACAACGGAGTATTACAGTTTAAACTCTTTTATGAAGCATCAGGTCTGTGATCTCAATCATACAGCACAGTGGGGACAAGATGGAGTTAAGACCTCTTACAGATGCCTGCAGGCCAATGACAACTCAGCATGTGATCACATGTGAATATAATAGGTATTCCTTACAGATGCCTGCGGACCAATGACAATTCAATATGCAAATGTTACACCATGCTTTCCTTATTGTTCCTTATTCTCCCTCTTTAATGTATTACAGCTTCCAATGTCAAACTTGGGTATTAGAAAACCCCTGCCTTTTTCAAAACAGCAAATCTTCCACTTAATGTTATGTACCAACCTTATTGCTAATCAGACTTTGACAATCAGCCAACATAAAGAATATATGTGTACCGCAGCTGCAGTGTGTACTATCGATAGGATGAACTACAGCAACTCGCCAAGGCTTCTTTGGCAGCACCTCCCAAACCCACAAACTCCACCAGCTAGAAGGACAAAGGCAGCAGGTGCATGGGAACATCATCACCTCCAAGTCACGAACCATCCCGACTTGTCTTGTTGTTCCTTCATCGTCGCTGTATCAAAATCCTGGAACTCCCTACCTAACCGCATTCATAGAGTCATAGTTCATAGGAGGCCATTCGGCCCATCATGCCTGTGCCAGCTCTTTGGTAGAGCTATCCAATTAGTCCCACTTCCCCGCTCTTTCCCCATCGCCCTGTCATTTTATTCCCTTCAAGTATTTCTCCAATTCCCTTTTGAAAGTTACAGTTGAATCTCCTTCCACCACCCTTTCTGGCAGTACTACCTCAGCCTCTCCACATAACTAAAGTTCCTCATTCCTGGTACCCTCAGTGTGGGACCTTCAACATGGACTGCAATGGTTGAAGAAAGTGGCTCACCACCACCTTCTCAAGGGCAACTCGGGATGGGCAATAAATGCTGGGCTTGCCAATGACAACCATATCTCGAAAATGAATACGAAGAAAGAAAAACTTGCATTTAAGAGCATAAGAATTAAGAGCAGGAGTAGGCCACACAGTCCATCAAGCCTGCTCTGCCATTCAATAAGGTCATGGCTAAACTTCTACATCAACTCCACTTTCCTGCCCTATCGCCATATCCCTCGATTCCCTTCATGCCCAAAAATCTATCGATCTCAATCTTGAATATACTCATTGACTGAGCATCCACAGCCCTCTGGGGTAGAGAATTCCAAAGATTCACAACACTCTGAGTGAAAAAATTTCTCCTCATCTCAGTTCTAAATCACAGAATCACAGAAACCCCACAGTGCAGATAGAGGCCATTTCGGCCCATCGAGCCTGCACCGACACATATCCCACCCGATCCCCGTAACCCCTACACCAACACATATCCCACCCTATCCCCGTAACCCCACGTATTTAATCCCCCTAACACTAAGGGTCAATTTATCATAGCCAATCAACCTAACCCGCACATAGTCTTATCCTGAGACTATGCCCCCTAGTTCTAGACTCTCCAGCCAGGGGAAACCACCTCTCAGCATCTACCCTGTCAAGCCCTCTAAGAATTTTATACGTTTCAATGAGATCTCCTCTCATTGTTCTAAACTCCAGCGAATATAGGCCCATTCTACTCAATATCTCCTCATAGGACAGCCTTCCCATCCCAATAATCAATCTAGTGAACCTTTGTTGCATTGCCTCCAAGGCAAGTATATCCTTCCTTAGATAAAGCGACCAAAACTGTGCACAGTACTCCAGTATGGTCTCACCAAACCCCATATAATTACAGCAAGACTTCCTTACTTTTATACTCCAGCTCCCTTGCAATAAAGGCTAACATAGCATTTGCCTTCCTAATTGCTTGATGTACCTGCATGCTAACTTTCTGTGATTTGTGTACATGGATACCCAAATCCCTCTGAATCCCAACATTTACTAGTCTCTCACCTGTTAAAAAAATATTCTGTTTTCCATTCTTCCTATCAAAGCGGATAATGCCACACTTCCCCACATTATATTCCATCTGCCATCTTCTTGCCCAATTGCCTAACTGGTCTATATCCATGTGCAGCCTTTTTGCGTCCTCACTTTCCCACCTAGCTTTGTATCGTCAGCAAACTTGGAAAGATGACACTTGGTCCCCTCATCTAAGTCATTGATATAGATTGTAAATAGCTGAGGCCCAAGCACTGATCCTTGCAGCAATCCACTAGTTACACCCTGCCATCATGAAAATTACCCATTTATTCTTGCTCTCTGTTTTCTGTCCGTTAACCAATCCTCAATCCATGCTATTATATTACTCCAATCCCATGAGCCTTAATCTTGTGTAACAACCTCTTGTGTGGCACCTTATCGAATAGAAACATAGAAACATAGAAGATAGGAGCAGGAGTAGGCCATTTGGCCCCCTCGAGCCTGCTCCGCCATTCAATGCGATCATGGCTGATCATCCAAATTCAGTACCCCCATACCCCTTGATCCCTTTAGCCTTAAGAAATATATCCAACTTCTTCTTGAATATATTTAATGAATTGGCCTCTACTGCCTTCTGTGGTAGAGAATTCCACAGGTTCACCACTCTGTACAACTGCAGCAAGACATCCTTGTTCCTGTACTCAAACCCTCTCGCTATGAAGGCCAACATACCATTTGCCGCCTTAACCGCCTGCTGCACCTGCATGCTTACCTTCAGCGACTGGTGCACAAGGACACCCAGGTCTCGTTGCACTTCCCCTTCTCCCAATCTATTGCCATTCAGATAATAATCTGCCTTCCTGTTTTTGCCACCAAAGTGGATAACCTCACATTTATCCACGTTATATTGCATCTGCCATGCTTCTGCCCAATCACCCAACCTGTCCAAATCATCCTGGAGTTTCTCGGCATCCTCCTCACAGCACACACGCCCACCCAGCTTTGTGTCGTCTGCAAATTTGGAGATATTACATCTAGTTCCCTTGTCTAGATCATTAATATATATTGTGAATAGCTGGGGTCCAAGGACCGATCCCTGCGGTACCCCATTAGTCACTGCCTGCCACTCGGAAAAAGACTCATTCATTCCAACTCTTTGCTTTCTGTCTGCCAACCAATTCTCTATCCAAGTCAATACCTTGCCCACAATCCCATGTGCCTTAACTTTACATGCTAATCTCTTATGCGGGACCTTATCGAAAGCCTTCTGAAAGTCCAAATACACCACATCCACTGGTTCTCCCTTATCTATTTTACCAGTTACATCCTCAAAAAATTCCAGTAGATTAGTCAAGCACGATTTACCTTTTGTAAATTCATGTTGACTTTGTCCGATCCTGTCACTGTTTTCCAAGTGCTCTGCTATTACATCTTTTATAATGGACTCTAGCATTTTCCCCACTACTGATGTCAGGCTTACCGGTCTGTAATTCCCCATTTTCTCTCTACAACCTTTTTTGAATAGTGGGGTAACATTGGTTACCCTCCAATCCATGGGTACTGAAAATCCATGCCTTCTGAAAATCCAAATAAACTACATCCACTGGTTCCCTCTTATCTTCTTCTTCTTAGGCAGTCCCTCAGAACCGAGGATGACTTGCTTCCACATTAAAAATGAGTTCGCAGGTGACTGATGAGTCCAATGTGGGACCTACAGTCTCTGTTGCAGGTGGGGCAGACGGTGGTTGAAGGGGCGGGTGGGTGGGGTGCTTGGGGTGACGTGCGCTCCTTGCGCTGCCTGCGCTTGGCTTCTGCTTGCTCCCGGCGAAGAGACTCGAGTTGTTCGGCGCCTTCCCGGATGCTTCTCCTCCACTTTGTGCAGTCTTGGACCAGGGATTCCCAGGTGTCGGTGGGGATGTTACACTTTTTCAAGGAGGCTTTGAGGGTGTCCTTGAAGCGTTTCCTCTGCCCACCTGGGGCTCTCATGCCGTGTTGGAGCTCCGAGTAGAGCGCTTGTTTTGGGAGGCTCATATCGGGCATGCAGACAATGTGACCCATCCATCGGAGCTGATCGAGCGTGGTCAAAGCTTCGATGCTGGGGATGTTGGCCTGAGCGAGAACACTGACGTTAGTGCGCCTATCCTGCCAATGGATTTGCAAGATCTTGCGGAGGCAGCGTTGGTGGTACCTCTCCAGTGCTTTGAGGTGCCTGCTGTACATGGTCCATGTCTCTGAGGCATACAGCAGGGCTGGTGTCACTGTTGCTCTGTAGACCATGAGCTTAGTGCCGGGTTTGAGGTCCTGGTCTTCAAACACTCTCTTCCTCAGGCGACCGAAGGCTGCACCGGCACACTGAAGGTGGTGTTGGACTTTGTCATCGACGTCTGCCCTTGTTGACAGTAGGCTCCCGAGGTATGGAAAGTGGTCCACGTTGTCCAAGGCCTTGTCGTGGATTTTGATAATCGGGGGGGCAGTACTGTGTGGCGGGGGCAGGTTGGTAGAGGACCTTTGTCTTACGGATGTTTAGTGTAAGGCCCATGCTCTCGTACGCTTCGGTGAAGGTGTTGATGATGGTTTGGAGTTCGACCTCCGAGTGAGCGCAGATGCAAGCGTCGTCTGTATACTGTAATTCGACAACAGAGGATGGGATGACCTTGGATCTGGACTGGAGGCGACGGAGGTTGAACAGTTTCCCCATTTGTTCTGTAAATTAGTTCCACTCCAGTGGGGAGCTTACTGAGGGTGAGATGGAGCATTGCAGCAAGGAAGATCGAGAAGAGCGTTGGTGCGATGACACAGCCTTGCTTGACCCCGGTTCGTACGTGAATTGGGCCTGTGGTGGAACCGTTGGTCAGGATCATGGTCCCTGCTAGTTACACCCTCAAAAAACTCTAATAGATTTGCCAAACACAATTTTCCTTTCATAAAACCGTGCTGAATCTGCTTAATTATATTGTGATTATCCAAATGCCCTGTTGCCACGCCCTTAATAATAGATTCTAACATTTTCCTATAGTTACCTGTTTTCTCTCTCCTTTCTTGAACAGCATGGTTACATTTGCTGCCTTCCAATCCACGGGGATCATTCTAGAATCCCCACAATTTGCGGTATGTTCTTTGTGTCTTCTACTGTTGTAAGGTTCGCAAATTCTGCAGATTCCCTCAAACCAAGAAGATTACCCCAAGAGAAGAGATTGCTGGACTGTTTTAAAGAATGTTGGGCCAAAAAGGGGCTTAAAGTTAAAACCCCAGGATGTTGGTTATTTTAAAAGGGCATGTCCAGGCCTGTGGAAGGCTGTGACAAAGGGGTTGGGATGGGCCTCTGTAAAACAAGCAGTTTGGGTATTGGCATAGGCCAAACTGTCTGGGAATGTTCTGGACTGCCTCAGTCATTCATACATAATGACAAAAGGCCTACAGAAAGAGCAGTTCCTGCCAAAATTACAGAGCCATCAAGAGTATGCATAATGCAGTACATACCACTGATCAACAAAAGGGACTCTGGCCCCAGCAGGAGAAGACAAAACTTACTAATCGAACCAAAGATTAAACAGTCATTTAAAGCCAATTTAGGTTTTGAAGCAATCCCGAAACCAATTAAATAAATGGGACCAATCAATGTTATCGAGCCCACCCAAAATTTAACAATGAACCGAGACTGATTTGGCGGGCAGATAAGCAGGCCTCAATTAGTATAAATTAAAGACCTGTCTCCACAAGAAATCAGTTCGATGGGTTCGAACAGTTCGATAACTACAGTTCAGCAGAAGGAGTTCAACAGAAACAGTTCAACCAGTTCGAGTAGAAAGGAGAGACCCATCGTTCAAGTTTAAAACACCATCGAAACTCGGCGGTTTCAGAAGCAAGCATCTGGAAGCAGTTCTCTCTCGAAGAAGAAGAAGAAGTAACACATCATCGGACACCTCGCGGCACCAAGGGCCCCACGAAACCAACAACCAAATATTACCAGAAGCCAACCAGGTATTACTGGGCCACCACGACCAACAAGAAACCAACTCGGAAGAAACCGAAGATCTGCAAGTTTTTCCACTCTACAAACTATTCCTGCGTTTGGTGAGCATTATCCCTGGTCCGTTAGAGTCCAACTTAGCTAGTAAGATGGGATTGGGAGGGGTGAGGTATTTGTCTACTGTAATTTTTCCCTCGTGTATGTCGAAGTGTTTCCCCATTTTATTAGAGTGTTAAGATTATTGTATTGTATTTTTCCTTCTCAAATAAATACCAAAGTTCTTTTCACCAATTCAGTTGTCTGCTGCAATTTCATTACAAACCCCAAATAAGTCCAGGTCTAGAACCAAGGGAGTGGGAGCGATTCGAACCGCTCATAAGTCAGAGGCGAAGCTGACCCACACACCACCCCTTACACTGACACAAAATATTTGTTTAACGTCTCTGCTATTTCCTTATTCCCCATTATAATTTCTCCTGTCTCTGCCTCTAAGGGACCCACATTTACTTTCGCTAATCTCTTTTTACATACTTGTAAAAGCTCTTACAATCTGTTTTTATATTTCTTGCTAGTTTACTCTTGTATTCTACTTTCTCCCTCATCATCAATTTCTTGGTCATCCTTTGCTGATTTTTAAAAACCTTCCAATCCTTAGACTTACTACTCTTTTTGGCAACATTGTAAGCCTCTTCTTCAATATAATACTATCCTTAACTTCTCTAGTTAGCCATGACTGTACCTCTTTTCCAGTGGAATTTTTTTTTAAATTCGTTCATGGGATGTGGGTGTTGCTGGCAAGGCCAGCATTTATTGCCCATCTCTGATTGCCCTTGAGAAGGTGGTGGTGAGCCGCCTTCTTGAACCACTGCAGTCTGTGTGGTGAAGGTACTCCCACAGTGATGTTAGGGAGGGAGTTCCAGGATTTTGACTCAGCGACGATGAAGGAACGGCGATATACTTCCAAGTCAGGATGATGTGTGACTTGGAGGAGAAATTGGAGGTGGTGATGTTCCCATGTGCCTGCTGCCCTTATCCTTCTAGGTGGAAGAGGTCGCGGGTTTGGGAGGTGCTGCTGAAGAAGCCTTGGTGAATTGCTGCAGTGCATCTTGTAGATGGTACACACTGCAGCCACGGTGCGCCAGTGGTGGAGGGAGTGAATGTTTAAGGTGGTGGATGGATTGTCAATCAAGCGGGCTGCTTTTTCCTGGATGGTGTAGAGCTTCTTGAGTATTGTTGGAGCTGCACTCATCCAGGAAAGTGGAGAGTATTCCATCACACTCCTGACTTGTGCCTTGTAGATGGTGGAAAGGCTTTGTGGAGTCAGGAACTGAGACACTCGCCACAGAAATCCCAGCCTCTGACCTGCTGTTGTTGCCACAGTAATTATGTGGCTGGTCCAGTTAAGTTTCTGGTCAATGGTGAGCCCCCAGGATGTTGATGGTGGAGGATTCGGCTATGGTAATGCCGTTGAATGTCAAGGGGTGGTGTTCAGACTCTCGCTTGTTGGAGATAGTCATTGCCTGGCGCTTGCGTGGTGCAAATGTAACCTGCCACTTATCAGCCCAAGCCTGAACTTTGTCCAGGTCTTGTTGCATGTGGGCACTGAGGAATTGTGAATGGCGCTGAACACTATGCATTCATCAGCGAACATCCCCATTTCTGACCTTATGTTGGAGGGAAGGTCATTGATAAAGCAGCTGAAGATGGTTGGGCCGAGGACACTGCCCTGAGGAACTCCTGCAGCAATGTCCTGGGGCTGTAATGATTGACCACCAACCAGCACAACCATCTTCCTTTGTGCTAGGTATGATTCCAGCCAGTGGAGAGTTTCCCCCCCCCCACCAAAATCCCATTGACTTCAGTTTTACTAAGGCTCCTTGATGCCACACTCGGTCAAATGCTGCCCTGATGCCAAGGGCAGTCACTCTCACCTCACCTCTGGAATTCAGCTCCTTTGTCCTCAAGGGAATGTATATTTATTGAGATTTATGAATTAATTCTTTAAATGTTTGCCATTGCTTATCTACCATCATATTTTAATCTAATTTCCCAATCTACCTCAGCCAATTTCGTAATTGGCTTTGTTTAAATTTAAGACCATAGTTTTGGACTTAACCACATCACTCTCAAACTTAATATGAAATTCTATCATATTATGATCACTCTTCCCCAGAAGATCCTTTACGATAAGATTACTATTTAACCCTGCGTCATTACGCAATACTAGATCTAAAATAGCCTATTCCTTAGTTGGTTCCTTGACATAGTGTTCTGGAAAACTGTCTCGATTTTTATAGTGCTTTTCATGGCCTCAGGATGTCCCAAAGCATTTTACAGTGAATTAAGTGTAGTCACTAAAATATAATGATGTTAGAATACTAATTTGAGCCTCTGTTTACCCCTCACTATAACAGGTTCCTAATTGCACTTGTGTTATTGCAAGGTACTATGTAATGGAAATTATGGAGTACTTCAAGCTCCACGAGCAGAGGCTTGGGAATAGGTCGCTTGCACATGCTGTTGCACAGGGAATGGTGTGTGAGGGTGAAGAAACGTGTAAATTCAAAAAGCCACATCTTGTACATGAAGATATGTACTTTTTTCAGCAGGTTGTTTGTTTATTTACTTGGTCGTTCGGCAAACCTCACCTCCTTTACCTTCTTCCTGTTCTATTTACTATTTCCTAGTCAGTAGTTTATTTTACTCCATAAAAAAATCACTGGGAATTGTTAAACTTCAAAACAAAGCCCATACATTCCAGAAACCTAAACAAAGGATGCAGTATTACTTTTTGTATTCAATTTTAATGACTATATTTTTGACCCTTTCCATGTATGTAAGGCTGAAAAAATAGGGATTACAGTAATCCATTTACTTATAGCTGAAATTTTTTTTTTTAATTCATTGATGGGATGTGGGCGTCGCTGGCTAGGCCTGCATTTAGTGCCCATCCCTAATTGCCCTTGAGAAGATGGTGGTGAGCCACCTTCTTGAACTGCTGCAGTCCATATGGTGTAGGTACACCCACAATGCTGTTAGGAAGGGAGTTCCAGGATTTTGGCCCAGCGACAGTGAAGGAACGGCGATACAGGTCCAAGTCAGGATGGTGTGTGGCTTGGAGGGGAACTTGTAGGTGGTGATGTTCCCATGCGTCTGCTGCCCTTGTCCTTCTAAGTGGTAGAGGTCGCGGGTTTGGAAGGTGCTGTTGAAGGAGCTTTGGCGAGTTGCTGCAGTGCACCTTGTAGATGGTACACACTGCAGCCACAGTGCACTGGTGGTGGAGGGAGTGAATGTTGAAGGTGGTGGATGGAGTGCCAATCAAGCGGGCTGCTTTATCCTGAATGGTGTCGAGCTTCTTGAGTGTTGTTGGAGCTGCACTCATCCAGGCAAGTGGAGAGTATTCCATCACACTCCTGACTTGTGCCTTGCAGATGGTGGAAAGGCTTTGGGGAGTCAGGAGGTGAGACACTCGCTGCAGAATTCCCAGTCTCTGGCCTGCTCTTGTAGCCACAGTATTTATATGGCTGGTCCAGTTCAGTTTCTGATCAATGGTAACCCCCAGGATGTTGATAGTGGGGGATTCAGCGATGGTAATGCCATTGAATGTCAAGGGGAGATGGTTAGAGTCTCGCTTGTTGGAGATGGTCATTGCCTGGCACTTGTGTGGTGCGAATGTTACTTGCCACTTGTCAGCCCAAGTCTGAATGTTGTCCAGGTCTTGCTGCATATGGACACGGACTGCGTCAGTATCTGACGAGTCTCGAATGGTGCTGAACAGTGTGCAATCATCAGCGAACAGCCCCACTTCTGACCTTATGATGGAGGGAAGGTCATTGGTGAAACAGCTGAAGATGGTTGGGCCTAGGACACTGCCCTGAGGAACTCCTGCAGTGATGTCATGTGATTGAGATGAATGACCTCCAACAACCACAGCCAACTTCCTTTGTGCTAGGTATGATTCCAACCAATGGAGAGTTTTCCCCTTGATTCCCATTGACTTCAGTTTTGCTAGAGCTCCTTGATGCCACACTCAATCAAATGCTGCCTTGATGTCAAGGGCAGTCACTCTCAGCTCACCTCTTGAGTTCAGCTCTTTTGTCCATGTTTGGACCAAGGCTGTAATGAGGTCAGGAGCTGAGTGGCCCTGGCGGAACCCAAACTGGGCGTCAGTTAGCAGGTTATTGTTGAGTAAGTGCTGCTTGATAGCACTGTTGACGACACCTTCCATCACTTTGTTGATTGAGAGTAGACTGATGGGACGGTAATTGGCCGGGTCGGATTTGTCCTGCTTTTTGTAGACAGGACATACTTGGGCAATTTTCCACATTGCCGGGTAGATGCCAGTGTTGCAGCTGTACTGGAACAGCTTGGCTAGGGGTGCAGCTAGTTCTGGAGCACAAGTCTTCAGTACTATTGCCGGAATGTTGTCAGGGCCCATAGCCTTTGCAGTACCCAGTGTCTTCAGCCATTTCTTGACATCATGTGGAGTGAATTGAATGGGCTGAAGACTGGCATCTGTGATGCTGGGGACCTCAGGAGGAGGCTGAGATGGATCATCCACTCGGCACTTCTGGCTGAAGATAGTTGCAAATGCTTCAGCCTTGTCTTTTGCACTCACGTGCTGGGCTTCACCATCATTGAGGATGGGGATATTTTTGGAGCCTTCTCCTCCTGTTAACTGTTTAATTGTCCACCACCACTCACAACTGGATGTGGCAGGACTGCAGAGCTTTGATTTGATCTGATGGTTGTGAGATTGCTTAGCTCTGTCTATCGCATGTTGCTTCCGTTGTTTGGCATGCAAGTAGTCCTGTGTTGTAGCCTCACCAGGTTGACACCTCATTTTTCGGTATGCCTGGTGCTGTTCCCGGCATGCTCTCCTGCACTCTTCATTAAACCAGGGTTGATCTCCCGGCTTGATGGTAATGGTAGAGTGAGGGATATGCCGGGCCATGAGGTTACAGATTGTGGTTGAATACAATTCTGCTGCTGCTGATGGCCCACAGCGCCTCATGGATGCCCAGTTTTGAGTTCCCAGATCTGTTCGAAATCTGTCCCATTTAGCACGGTGGTAGTGCCACACAACACGGTGGAGGGTATCCTCAACATGAAGATGGGACTTCGTCTCTGTTGTGTCTGTGTATAATAAGACACAGACTGCAGGAGAACGGTACAACAGGTGTTTACTCAACGTGGCTCACACTGGAACAGATCTATACAGATTACTACTCAGTGCTATATACAGGTGTGGTCACTGCCGGTACTGCAGTATACATGAGCGGTAAAAGATAGTTCCCCCCTTAAAGGTATATACATTACAATTCCTCCCCTTTTAGATTAACAGTACCATAACACTCATTTAACAATTAAATATCAAACTAATTACAATTAACACTTTTAACATGCAACATTAGCTGAAAATAGTCTATTTATATATTCAGTCTTTGGGGAGGCTTCCTGATCCTTTCTGGATAGCGCCTTTCCCGAGTGTCTTGCTCTTGGTGCGGAGGCGATTCTGGCCCCCTGTCGTCGGTTGGTTCATCAGCTTCCGATGCTACTGTTTCTGGGGTAGATGCGACCTGTACGTCGGGTTCATCACCAGGTACGTATGGGCGAGGCGTGAGGTTGACTTGTTCCTGTGACTCTAGGATCTGGTCAGCATGGCATCTCACGATGCTCTCCCCAACGTCCACTGTGTGCATTAGTGGGCCCTGCCGTGTGCATATCGTTCCTGGCTGCCATTTTTCTGTTCGGTAGTCGCGGGCCAAGACTGGTTGCCCTACATTGAAGCTTCTTGTTGGCTTCTCATGGATGTGCTGGAATTGCTTACTCTCAACATCTCTTCGTACGTTTGGTCTGAGCAAATCCAGGCGAGATCTTAACCTTCGGTTAAAGAACATCATGGCTGGGGCCTGGTTGGTGACTGCATGTAGGCGAACAGGAAATTGTCCACCTTGTGCTGCAGCGGAATGTTGTCATTGCACATAGCCTTTATTGCCTTCTTAAAGGTTTGTACGAACCTCTCAGCCAATCCATTTGTGGCTGGATGATACGGGGCGGATGTGTAATGCCTTACCCCATTCTTTTTCAAGAACCTCCGGAACTCTTCGGACACAAACTGTGGTCTGTTGTCGGAGCAAACCTGTTCTGGCAAGCCATTCCTGGCAAAAATGGTCCGTAGGACTGCAATAGTTTTCTCCGTGGTGGTGGAGGACATTTTGATGACCTCAGGACATTTTGAGTGCGCATCCACAGCTATTAAAAACATTGAGTCCATGAATGGACCAGCAAAATCAATATGCACCCGTTGCCATGGAGATGAGGGCCACTCCCATGGGTGTAGAGGGGCCTGTGGTGGTGCATTTTGGACTTTCTGGCATCCTGAGCAGCTCTTGGTCAGGTCCTCGATTTGTTTATCAATTCCCGGCCACCACACAAACGCCCTGCCTAGGCTTTTCATTTTTACCCCTCCCAGATGACCCTCATTAAGCTCATTGAGCACTCTATCTCTCAACTTGGGTGGAATTACCACTCGGGATCCACACATCAAGGTCCCCCGGCACACTGACAGCTGTTCTCTCCTTGTCGAGAATGCTGGCAACAGCGAGTCGCCATGTGCTGGCCATCCCTTCACCGTCAAATCATATACCCGAGACAGTGTCAGGTCATTTCGGGTTTCCTTTTCGATACAAGCGTTAGTTACCGGTAGGTATTCAACTATAGTCGAATGGAATATTTCGACAGGATCCACTGCTGGTGCTTCCTCCGCAGTAGGCAGTGGCAGGCGTGATAGCCCATCAGCATTTCCATGCTGTTTCATGCCCTTATATTCAATCTCATAGTGGTGCGCCCCTAGAAAAAGTGACCATCTTTGTAGTCGTTGCGCAGTCATCACCGGAACGCCCTTCTTCGGATTAAAAATGGAGACAAGAGGCTGGTGATCAGTCAGCAAGGTGAATTTCTGCCCGTGCAGATAGTGATTGAACTTTTTCACTCCCCACACTAGGCTGAGGGCCTCCCTGTCAATCTGGGCGTAGTTACGCTCGGCTGAGGTTAGTGATCGTGACGCAAAGGCTATTGGCCTCTCTGAGCCATCCGAGAATTTGTGCGACAGCACCGCTCCAATGCCGTAGGGTGATACATCACATGCCAACCGAATTGGTAATGCCGGGTTGTAATGGGCCAATACCTCTTTCGATGTGATTAGTGTTTTGCTCTTCTGGAAAGCTCGTCTACATTCGTCACTCCACTTCCATGGCACCCCAGTTTGCAGTAGGGTGTTCAGTGGGTGTAGTATTGTAGACAAATTTGGCAAGAACTTATGGTAGTAGTTTACCAGCCCGAGGAACGACCTCAGTTGTGACACATTTTCCGGTGCTGGAGCCTTGACTACTGCCTCAATCTTCCCTGGGGACTTATGTAACCCCTCTTTATCGATAACGTGGCCACAATACGAGATCTGTTTTCTAAAAAACTCGCATTTGGGGCGGTTAGCTCGGAGCCCATATTCCTGCAATCTAGTGAGCACCTGCTCCAGGTTGGCAAGGTGATCACTGTCATTTTCGCCCATGACCAGGATGTCGTCCAAATAACACTGGGTCCCTGGGATCCCTTGCAGGACTTGTTCCATTGCCCTCTGCCAAATAGCCGGAGCTGATGCTACCCCGAATACCAGCCGGTTGTATTGGTAGAGACCTTTATGGGTGTTGATTGTGAGGTATTTTTTTGATGCTTCTTCTACCACCATTTGCAGATACGCCTGGGCCAGATCAATCTTAGTGAAGCGTTTCCCTCCAGATAGCGAGGCGAAAATATCTTCAATCCGCGGAAGTGGATATTGTACGGTGTGAAGGACCGGGTTCACTGTTACCTTAAAGTCCCCACAGATGCGAACCTTCCTTGGTTCCCCAGGCATGCTGCTCAATGACTTTTTCATCACAGGGACGATGGGTGTAGCCCACTCGCTCCAGTCTACCTTGGACAGTACACCTGAACGTTCCAGACTCTCCAGCTCTGCTTCGACGGCTTGGCGGATCGCATAAGGTAAAACATTTTGGGCTTGCGTTTTCTTCAATTTTAATCGTCGCTGTCATGCCATTAGTGTTCCGAGTCCTTGCTGGAACACTTCTTTCGCGTCAGTTAGGATCTTTGACAGTCGCCCAGGTGTGACGTCGTCATCCTTTTTGTCAGCCACAGTCAGTGCCTGTATGGAATGCCAATCCAGTTGTATTTTCCGGATCCATTCACGTCCCAGTAATGGTGGTCCTCCATCTTGCAATACATACAGGTCTAGTTTTGGTGTTTCCTTCCCGTTATATATAACGGTCACCCTTATTTTTCCTTTGGGGTAGACTTTTTGCCCCGTGTACGTCTTCAAAATAATTTTTGTGTCTCTCAAGGGTATGTGTGAGAATAGCCGCTCGTAGTCCCGTCGGTTTATGACTGTTAGGGCTGATCCTGTGTCCAATTCCATCTTTACCTGGACTCCTGCTATCTTGAGAGTGACCCAAATGGTTCGGTGATCCTCCGTTGTGATCACATTATGTAGTTTCAGACAACTCAGTTCCCTGCTTTCGGAGTCGTTATCACTCTTTTGTTCGTCTGAACTATTCTCTGTCATCTTATGTACCTTCTTGTACTTTCCTTTGGTAGGTTTCTTATTGCTGGTTTTCTTTCCCGACCTGCAGACTTGTGCTATGTGTCCTACTTTTCCACACTGTCTGCACACTTTGTCTTTGAACCAGCAATCATTCTGGTCGTGTGTTGTTCTGCCGCAGTGATAGCACTTCTCTGTTCCATATGACATTTAGTTTGTGCCATATTCTTGCGGTCTCTGTTGTATCTCTGCAGCACCCCGTGTTGCTGCTTCATATGATACCGCAATGCTGAAAGCCTTTTCCAGTGTAAGGTCCTTTTCAGATAAAAGCCGTTTCTGGGTTCCTTCACTTTGAAGCCCACACACAAACTTGTCCCTTAAGGTATCTGCCAGTCCCGCTCCAAACTGGCAGTGTTTCGATAGTTTGCGCAGTTCTGTTAAATAATCAGCATTGCTTTCATCCTTATGCTGGTTCCGTTTGTGAAACTTGAATCTTTCTGCTATCAGCAGCGGTGTGGGGTTTAAATGTTCCTGTAGTATCGTTACTATGTCTTCAAAACTCTTTTCCATTGGCTTCGTTGGGGTTACTAGATTTCGTAATAAACCATACGTCTTTGCACCCATTAAATTTAACAATACCGACGCTTTCTTGTCATCTGACACCTCATTTGCCTTGCAGTATACCTCTATTCGTTCGACATATGTAGTCCAATCTTCGACTTCATTGTCAAATGTGGTGATACTGCCACTCTTCGGCATTTTGGGTGTGGTTTAAAATGGCATCTCCCGCGCTTTCCTTCCTCCCCTGCTGCTGCCGGCGGTTCTCGTGGCAATGGCGGCGCCCTGTAGGTTTCACGCGCTTCTCCTGCGCTGCTGCCAACACCACTCTCGGCGGTCCTTGTGGCAATGGAGGCGCCTCGCGGGTTTCTGTGCGTCTCTCTCTCCCCCTCTTCGACGCTGCTCGGCCCCTGAACACCGGCTGCGCCCTGTGCGCTCTGCCCTCTCTCTCTCTCCCCCGTCGACGCTGCTCGGCCCTTTGCTGTGCCGCTCGGTCGGGCTCTAGCCCGCCGCTGTCCGGGAAGGGTCTGCGCACTACCTGTTGCCAGCCCGTTTCGCTGGACCACCTCAACTGGAAAGCCAAGCCTGGCTCTCGACAGCCTCCCCCGCAATTCTCGAGTCTCTGCTGGATGACTGGGCGGTTGCCCGTGGTCGACGCCCGAGTCTCTGGCCTTGACCTCCAATCCACTGATCTCCAGGAATGAACCCCGGGAGGTGATGCAGAGTTGCAGGTAGGTTCGAACTTGCCTAGTCACCAATGTTGTGTCCATGTATAATAAGACACAGACTGCAGGAGAATGGTACAACAGGTGTTTACTCAACGTGGCTCACACTGGAACTGATCTGTACAGATTACTACTCAGTGCTATATACAGGTGTGGTCACTGCCGGTACTGCAGTATACATGAGCTGTAAAAGATTGTTCCCCCCTTAAAGGTATATGCATTACAGTCTCCACAAGGACTGTGCGGTGGTCACTTCCACCAATGCTGTCATGGACAGATGCATCTGCAACAGGTAGATTGGTGAGGACGAGATCAAGTAGGTTTTTCCCTCTTGGTTCCCTCACCACCTGTCGCAGACCCAGTCTGGCAGCTATGTCCTTTAGGACTCGGCCAGCTCGGTCAGTTGTGGTGCTACTGAGCCACTCTTGGTGATGGACATTGAAGTCCATTGGACTTCTTTCCCTTAAATAGAATTGTTTCTTCATGCATTGATCAGAATAACCTTGCCAATACACATGAAAGTACAAGCACTCAACAAAACAATCTATAGTTTTTTAAGTAATGAACAATACTTTTTGTGAATTGAAGTCAGTTCCAGATTTCTAAGTTAAAGTGTGATAATATGACTAATTTCACCCAGATGGGATAGAACTATTGTACTATTTCCATTGAGAGAAGTTGATTGATTATCTGCAAATTGTCTATCAAAGACAGCTCACAATGTGTTGATCCATTGGACAACTTTAATACTGGGGCAGATTCACAAGGTCATCAGTCCTGCCCATGAGATTGGTACCACTATTCTTGACGTTGTTGCTATCATTCACAGAGTTGATACCACCTTCCTTTGAAGTGCTGCTTGAACTTGTGGCAACTGCTGTGCTTTTTTGTTATCATAATTAGCTCTCTGATTTGATTCTGGAAGAAACTGCCTCAGCAATTCTACTGCATTCTGTAAGGTCAATTCCTCCTTGACGAGCCTCTGGCACAGCAGTGTGAAGTCACATCATAAAATATATGCAAATTATGAGAGTTTATTTACTTTATCAGCACAAAACCATACTCTGTGCCACTGCAGAGAAGCACTGACAGCTACTCATGCCATAGTTTTTTAGTACTCAGCTCAAGGGACACAAAATAAAACGTAGTCAATCAATAAAACCCTTTCAAATAGCATGAGGGTGGATTTTCCTGGGGAGCGGTAGAGCTGGGGCTAAATAGGGAAAGCACACCAAAAGTGCAATCCACCTGGAAACACACGATACTGTCCAATTTTCCTGTCTTTATTTGCATGGGGGCGTTTCTGAGGCGTGCATGAGATTTATCTAATTGTGCGCAGGATTGAGACACATAGGAAACTAGGGGAGTATGTTAGGCCTGAAAGGCCTGCTTTGAGTCAGCTTGCTGAAGTCCGATGTTGGGAATTTGGAATTCCAATTTGATGTCTATTGTAAGTTCTGTTTCTCTGTCTGCCAAGTTATTTAAAAAAGCTGCCAAGAATCACTTCAAAATTGCACTCAGTTATTTGTATCTCCTCCTTTAACAATGTGCGCATGGAGTTGCTGCTTCAACAGGTTGTAAGTAAGTTCTGTTTTCATCATTTGGGAGAAACGTCTATAAAGCTCTGGGCAGGAAGGCTTGGCAGGAGATAGCCAAGACTATCAGTGTGTGGCCATCACTGTCTGGAGGACATGGCTGTTGTGCCGCAAAAAGTCTGACCAGTAGTAATTGGGGATGCGATAGTCGGGGACAGATGGGCTGTTCTGCTACCGTCGACGTGAGACACGTAAAGTATGTTCCCTCCCTGGTGCCAGGGTAAGGGACAACACAGAGAGGGTGCAGAATATTCTGCAGGGGGAAGAGCCAGAAGTCGTGGTCCATGTCCAAACCAACAACATAGGAAGAGGTTGGTGAGCTGCAGGCACAAATAGCCACGTTGGAATATGATGTAGTGGCGATAACAGAGACCTGGCTCAAGAAAGGGGAGGATTGTGAATGCTTACTATTCCTGAGCACAAGATATTCAGGAAAGACAGAGAAGGAAAAAAAGGAGGTGGGGTTGCAGTTTTTGATTAAGGAAAATGCCACAGTGCTAGAAAGAGAGAATGTCCTTGAGGGGTCAAAGACAGAATCTATTTGGCTGGAGTTAAGAAACAATAAAGGAGCTATTACGCTAATTAGTGTATTTTATAGGCCACTAACTAGTAGAAGGAGATAGAGGAGCAGAGTTGCAAAGAAATTACTGAGAGGCGCAAGAACAATAGAGTAGGTATAATGGGAGACTTTAACTACCCTGCTATAAAATGGGGCAGTGATTGTGTTAAGGGCAGAGAAACATGGAAACATAGAAAAATAGGAGCAGGAGTCGGCCATTCAGCCCTTTGAGTCTGCTCCGCCATTCAATATGATCATGGCTGATCCTCTATCTCAATACCATATTCCCACTCTCTCCCCATACCCCTTGACGCCTTTTGCATCTAGAAATCTATCTAGCTCCTTCTTAAATATATTCAGTGACTTGGCCACCACAGCCTTCTGTGGTAGAGAATTCCATAGGTTCACCACCCACTGAGTGAAGAAATTTCTCCTCATCTCAGTCCTAAATGTCCTACCTCGTATCCTGAGACGGTGATCACCCAGCCAGCAGAAACATCCTCCCTGCATCCAGTCTGTCTAGCCCTGTCAGAATTTTATATGTTTCAATTAGTACCCCTCTCATTCTTCTAAAATCTGGTGAATACAGGCTTAGTCGACCCAATCTCTCCTCATACAACAGTCCTGTCATCCCAGGAATCAGTCTGGTGAACCTTCGCTGCACTCCCTCCATGGCAAGTATACCCTTTCTTAGGTAAGGAGACCAAAACTGCACACACTACTCCAGGTATGGTCTCACCAAGACCCTGTATACCTGTGAGAAGGTGAGGAATTTCTGAAGTGTGTTCAGGAGAATTTCCTTGATCAGTATGTTTCCTGCCCAACAAGGAAGGAGGCATTGCTGGATCTAGTTCTGGGGAATGAAATGGGTCAAGTGGAGAATACCACAGTGGGGGAGCATCTCGGGAATAGTGATCATAATATCATAAGGTTTAGATTAGTTATGGAGAAGGACAAGGATCAATCTAGAATAAAAATACTTAACTGGAGGAGGGCTAATTTCAGAGAACTGAGGAGGGATCTGGCACGGGTAAATTGAGTCAAAGAAATGTAATGGAGCAATGGCCGGTCTTTAAAGAGGAGATGGTTCGGGTACAGTCTAGGTACATTCCCACAAGGAGGCAAGGGAGGGCAACCAAAGCCAGAGCTCCCTGTATGATGAACGAGTTAGAGAGTAGGATGAAGCAAATATCAGCTTGATAATACAAGATAGAATCAGGCTGAATATAAAATGTACAGAGGAGAAGTGAAAAAAGAAATAAGGGGGGCAAATAGATAGTATGAGAATAGATTGGTGGCTGACATAAAAAGGAATCCAAAGGTCTTCTACAGGCATGTTACCAGTAAAAGGGTTGTCAGAGAAGCAGTGGGACCAAAATAGAGGTCTATTGGTGGAGGCAGAAGGCATGGCTGAGGTACTAAATGAGTACTTTGTTTACCAAGGAAGAGGACTTTTCCATAACTATGATAAATGAGGAGGTTACCGGGATACTGGATGAGGTAAAAATTGATAAAGAGGGGTACTAGAAAGGCTGGCAGTATTTAAAGTGGATAAGTCACTCAGTCTGGACAGGTTGTATCCTAGATTGCTGAGGAAAGTAAGGGTAGAAATTGCGGAGGTGCTGGCCACAATCTTCCAATCCTCCGTAGATACGGGGGTGGTGCCAGGGGACTGGAGAATTACAAATGTTACACCCTTGTTCAAAAATGTGTGTAAGGATAAACCCAGCAACTACAGGCCAGTCAGTTTGATGTTGGTAGTGGGGAAGCTTTTAGAAACGATAATCAGGGACAAAGTTGACAGTCACTTGGACAAGTGTGGATTCATTAAGGAAAGCCAGCATGGATTTGTTAAAGGCAAATCGTGTTTAACTAACTTGTTCGAGTTTTTTGATGAGGTAACAGAGAGGGTTGATGAGGGAAATGCGGTTGACATGGTGTATATGGACTTTCAAAAGGCGTTTATAAAGTGCCACATAATAGGCTTGCCAGCAAAGTTGAAGCCCATGGAATAAAAGGGACAGTGGCAGCACGAATACAAAATTGGCTAAGTGACAGGAAACAGAGAGTCGTGGTGAACAGTTGTTTTTCAGACTGGAGGAAGGTATATAGTGGTGTTCCCCAGGGGTTGGTACCAGGACTACTGCTTCTATTGATATATGTTAATCACTTGGACTTAGGTGCACAGGGTATAATTTAAAAATTTGCAGATGACACAAAACTTGGAAGTATAGTGAACAGTGAGGAGGAGAGTGATATACTTCAGGAAGACATAAACAGGCTGGTGAAATTGGCGGACATGTAGCAGATGAAATTTAACACAGAAAAGTGTGAAGTAATACATTTTGGTAGAAAGAATGAGGAGAGGACATATAAACTGAATGGTACAATCCTAAAGGGGGTGCACGAACAGGGAGACCTGGGGACAAATCATTGAAGGTGGCAGGGCAGGTTGAGAAAGCAGTTAAAAAGGCTTAAGGGATCCTGGGCTTCATAAATAGAGGTATAGGGCTGGATTTTAATTCAGGGGCGGGCTGGGGTCATGTAATCCGCATTTTGTGTTATCCACCTGTGGTAAACCACTGTTAACCTGTACATGCCTGTGTGGTAAACCACTGTTAACCCTGTACAAGTCCAGGCATGTCTCAGCCCCTGGCTCCACCCCTAAGCCTGGGTATAAAGGTGACTCACCACCCTTCCCCCGGGAGCTCTTAGGATGGATTCACTAGCAGAGGCATGCTCTAGTTCTTAGTCAATAAAAGCCTACTTCATATAAGTCCATTTCGTAGTCTTTGGCATTGTTGATAGCGCATCAATTTTATTGACTAATTTTCAACATGGAGCAAATCTTGAAGCCGGAACATTTAGACCTGGATCCTCAAGCAGCAGATGCAGCCAATAACTTTGAACACTGGCTGAGCTGTTTCGAAGCCTTCCTGGAGGCCTCCAGCACTACTGTCACTACAGATGACGCGAAATGGCTTGTCTTGAACTCACGGGTGAGCCACCGAGTCTACTCGATCATCCGAGACGCCACTACTTACGCGGCCGCCATCGCGACGCTAAAGGAACAATACGTGAGGCCTGTTAACGAGGTCTACGCCAGACACCTCCTGGCTACCCGAAAACAGCGCACCGGGGAATCGGGCGCTGAATATTTACTGGCACCGAGAGTCCTCGGCCAGGACTGTAATTGCAAAGCGGTGACGGCCAAGGAATGCACGGAAGACCTGATCCGAGACGCCTACGTAGCCGGCATCAGGTCCAACTATACTCGGCAGAGGCTGCTGGAACAGAGGGGGCTCGACCTGCAGAAGACGGTGGCCCTCGCTAACTCGTTAGACGTGGCCCTCCAGAACATGGACGCCTACCCCCCTGACCGGATGGCCACGTGGATGCCACAGGAGCAGCCATCTTGGGACCCGGTAAGGCCACAAGCCGCCAGCAGCCCAACTACAGCTGCAATGACCAGAGGCCAGAAATGCTACTTCTGCGGCCAGGCCAAGCACCCCAGACAGCAATGCCCAGCAAAGGACGCGACCTGCTCCAAATACGGCAAGAAAGGCCACTATGCGAGAGTGTGCAAGGCGAAATCGACCCCCAATTCCAGCAGCGCCGCGTGTGAACCGTACAGGCCGCCATTTTGGACACCACCAACCACGTGTGAGCCGTGCGGGCCGCCATTTTGGACACCACCAGCCGAGGGGGAGCCGCCATCTTGGACACCATCTCGGGACCAGGCCCTCGGCGCGGGCGAATACTACAGCGACCCACCGACCTCGACGATGGCCTCCATCACCCTGGACCAATCTAGGCCCCATCAACTAGCCAGGTCCATGATGAACGTAAAGGTAAATGGCCATGCCACAAATTGCCTTTTCGACTGCTGAGGCACGGAGAGCTTCATCCACCCCGACACGGTGCGACGCTACTCCCTATCGGTTATGCGCACACGCCACCAGGTCTTTATGGCCTCAAAGTCCCATACGGCGGACGTCGGCGGCTACTGTGTAGCAACTCTGACAGTGAACGGCGTGGAGTACAGAGAGTTTAAATTCCTCGTCCTGCCACAGCTCTGCGCTCCCGTACTGCTAGGATTAGACTTCCAGTGCCATCTGGAGAGCGTCACGATGGCATATGGCGGGCCCCTGCCCCCACTTACAGTCTGCAGCCAGCAGAATTTAAACACGGCGCCGTGCAAAGTATGCAGCCTGTCCACCCTGAAGGTCAAACCCCCCCCCCCCCGTTGTTCGCTAACCTCGCCAAAGACTGCAAGCCAATTGCTACTAAAAGCAGGCGGTACAGTGCCGGGGATAGGAGCTTTAGTAAATCAGAAGTACAAAGACTCCTGAGGGAAGGGATTATCGAGGGCAGCACCAGCCCATGGCGAGCCCAAGTGGTGGTAGTAAAGACCGGCGAAAAACAGCGCCTGGTTATTGATTACAGCCAGACGATCAATCGATACACGCAATTAGACGCATACCCACTTCCCCGCATATCTGACATGGTCAACCAGATAGCACAATACCGGGTATTCTCGACGATTGATCTGAAGTCGGCATACCACCAGCTCCCCATCAGGCCTGAGGACCGCCAGTACATGGCCTTCGAGGCTGACGGTCGCCTCTACCACTTCCTCCGAGTCCCCTTCGGCGTCACCAACGGGGTCTCGGTCTTCCAAAGGGAGATGGACCGGATGGTTGACCAGAACGCGTTGCAGGCCACCTTCCCCTATCTAGACAACGTCACCGTCTGCGGCCATGACCGGCAGGACCACGACTCCAACCTAGAAAAATTCCTTCGTACGGCTGAATCTGACATACAACAGAGAAAAATGTATGTTCCGCACCGCGCGCCTCGCTATTCTTGGCTGCGTGGTGGAAAACGGAGTCATCGGCCCCGACCCCGACCGAATGCGCCCCCTCGTGGAACTACCCCCCCCCACTGCCTAAAAGCCCTGAAGAGATGCCTAGGGTTCTTCTCTTACTACGCCCAGTGGGTGCCCAACTATGCGGACAAAGCCCGGCCCCTCATCAAGTCAACCTCCTTCCCCCTGATGGCAGAGGCCCGTGCGGCCTTCACCCTCATAAAAGAGGACATTGCGAAGGCCACAATGCACGCAGTGGATGAGTCCATCCCTTTCCAAATGGAGAGCGATGCATCCGACTTTGCCCTAGCCGCAACCCTTAACCAGGCGGGGAGACCCGTGGCCTTCTTTTCACGGACCCTCCAGGGCCCCGAAATTCGACACTCCTCAGTCGAGAAGGAGGCCCAGGCGATAGTGGAGGCTGTACGGCACTGGAGGCATTACCTGGCCGGTAAACGTTTCACCCTGCTCACTGACCAACGGTCAGTAGCATTTATGTTTAACAACAGACAAAGGGGGAAAATCAAAAATGATAAGATATTGCGGTGGAGGATCGAGTTATCCACCTACAACTACGATATCTTATACCGGCCCGGGAAACTTAATGAGCCCCCAGACGCTCTATCCTGTGGGACATGTGCCAACGCACAAGTCGATCGGCTACGGACCCTCCACAATGATCTCTGCCACCCGGGGGTCACCAGGTTCTTCCACTTTATTAAATCTCGCAACCTGCCTTACTCCATCGAGGAGGTCAGGACCATGACCAGGAACTGCCAGGTCTGCGCCGAATGCAAACCGCATTTTTATAGGCCAGACAGGGCACACCTGATTAAAGCCACCCGCCCCTTCGAACGTCTCAGCATCGATTTCAAGGGGCCCCTTCCCTCCTCTGACCGCAACACGTACTTCCTCAATATTATTGACGAGTACTCCCGTTTCCCCTTCGCCATCCCCTGCCCGGACATGACCAGCGCCACAGTCATCAGGTGCCTCCACGACCTGTTCGCCATATTTGGCTTCCCCAATTACATCCACAGCGACAGGGGCTCGTCGTTCATGAGCAACGAGCTGCGCCAGTACCTGCTCGAGAAGGGCATAGCCACGAGCAGGACTACCAGCTACAACCCCCGGGGTAACGGACAGGTAGAGAGGGAGAACGCAACGGTGTGGAAGACCGCCATGCTCGCCCTAAAATCCAAGGGCATCCCAATCTCCCGCTGGCAAGATGTCCTCCCCGATGCGTTCCACTCCATACGATCACTGCTCTGTACTGCTACAAACGCCACCCCTCACGAGAAGATGTTCATCTTCCCCAGGAAATCCACCTCGGGGACATCACTACCGCCATGGCTGACGTCTCCGGGACCCGTCCTGCTCAGGAAACACGTGAGGAGCCATAAGACGGACCCCCTGGTCGAAAAGGTTCACCTCCTCCACGCCAACCCACAGTACGCCTACGTGGTGTATCCTGACGGGCGGGAGGACACAGTCTCAATTCGAGACCTCGCACCCTCAGGTACCACCCGAGACACCATCGATCACCATCCACTACCTCCACCCACGACGCACCACCGGGGTGTCTACCACGAACTGACGACATGCCGGTGCCATCCCTACCCCGAGAGGACGACACGCCAGTGCTCCGTCCCACGTGAGAAGCGGCCGCGGGCAAAGAACCGCCGCAACTGGCACCACGAAGATCATTACGGCAGACAAGACCCCCGGAGAGACTTTCGTATACGAACTTTTGAAACACTTCACCCCGCCGGACTCTTTTTTAAACGAGGGGTGAATGTGGTAAACCACTGTTAACCTGTACATGCCTGTGTGGTAAACCACTGTTAACCCTGTACAAGTCCAGGCATGTCTCAGCCCCTGGCTCCACCCCTAAGCCCGGGTATAAAGGTGACTCACCACCCTTCCCCCCGGGAGCTCTTAGGATGGATTCACTAGCAGAGGCATGCTCTAGTTCTTGGTCAATAAAAGCCTACTTCATATAAGTCCATTTCGTAGTCTTTGGTATTGTTGATAGCGCATCACCACCCGAATCTAAATCGATGTGGGAGATTGATGAGATTTTAACTTAATTGGCCAATTGAGTTCCAACGTGTGGGAACCCATGGCAAATTAGTTTTTCCAGTCTGAAAGTCACCTCCGATGACGTCATCATTGCTGCTGCATTTAAGGTCTGCAACAAGCCTTGCTTCTTCTGCAGACTGCCAACATTTTGGCCTTTCATGTTAGAGGGACCTGGAGGCAGAATGACCAGCGAGAGACCTAAGTCTGCTCCCAGGTTTGATGACGTTGCCCTGCAGGCTTTAGTAGAGGGAGCAAGAGCCAATAAAGAGGTGCTCTTCCCTTCTTCAGGGAGGAAGAAGCCTCCCCAGCAGACCAAGGCTGTGTGGATCCAGTTGGCAGAGGAGGTCAACTCATTATCAGTAACCCGGAGAACCTGGATTCAATGCAGGAAGAGATTTCATGACCTTCTGCGCACTGGAAAAGTGAGTATGAATTTCCCATCACCCTCAATCTGATCCCCATTGCCTTTCCTCACCAGCACTCAGCTTTAGCAATCTCTTCCTCCACATCCCACTTGACACTGACATCCATGCACCCTTACCCATTCCCTCTCTCTCTATGGTCACATTCAACTAACTATTTGACTATGCAGCCCTCACACTCCCTATCACTGTGATGCTATGAAAACAACTGACAACACACAGGGAGGGCCATTGGTCTTGCCACCTCACTCCATCTTTGTCTCCTTCTAAGTATCTATGCTATGGAATCTCTACACTCACTCCTTCATTCTCACTCAACCTCCACTTGTCTCCCTCATTGCAGGAAAACAGAGTTCACAATAAGTGAGAAAGAGCGAGGACAGGAGGAGGGCCACCCTCTAGCCCACCTCACCACCTGGGAGGAGGCAGTCCTGGAGATCGTAGGAGTGGAGGAAGATGTGCAAGTGGGGGACGGACAGAGGGGTGCATCACAGCAAGCTGGTGACAGAATAGCTTTCCATCTCTCTCATTGACATTGCATGAGTTGCTGATAATGATTCTGAAGCTCTAACAGATGGACTAATGATCATCTGCAATATGCAATGTGCATATAACCTTGGCATCACATCTCTGACTCTTTCCTTTACTCCCCCACAGGACCATCACAAGCACCCGTCCCCACTAGCCAGGAGGAACAGCATGAACATCAAGACTCCTCAGAGGAAGGTGCAACCTCTGAGGGCGCAGCGCAGCAGAATTCAGCGCACCCAGCACCAGCACAGACACTCACACCTCGGTGGGACCTTCGGGACATAGAGTAGTGTTGTCACCTGATGTATCACAGCTCACAAGTGAGCATCAGCAGATTGTGGAGACAGGGAAAGCAGTGGAGAGTCCTAGTCCCAGGGCGCAGGACTGCCAGCTCGGCTCAGCTGCACGTCGACCTTCTGCCTCTGGGTCCATCCATAAGATCAGCGGTGCTGGAACTCCAGGAACAGATGCAGGAGCCTCTGGCAGGTTTTGTCTCCAGGGTCGCTGTGCGTGTGGAGCGAATGGAGGAGTCCATTGCGAACATGAGCAGAGCCTTTGTGGTGTCATTGGCGCATGAACGCATCACCATGAAAAGGATGGCAACCTCCATGGAGGTCATAAGTCGCCAGAGTGCAGAAAACATGGTGAGTGACGTAATAAAACTCACTACGCACTTGGTTTGAGTATAAAGCAAGGCTTTAATCAATTTGTTTCAAAACATGGAGGCCTAGTTGTACTTCACTGGTTTCTGTCTTACAAAATGTCCCCGGGCAAGCTGGGCCCACCCCGAGTATTTATACTCCTTGGATGGTGCCACCAGCTGGCCGTCCAGTGTTATTTCATGAGTCGTTTCTTCATGATGATGAGATTTATAACATTCTTCCTGCCTAAAAAATTTGGAAGTCCGACGACTTCCTCCTAACAGATTAGGCGGACCACGAATAGCCGCAGTCTTTTAGATCTTTGTTTATGGCTGGAAGGCATGTCTCCCCGGACCGTGTCTTGGTCCCTGGGCCGCTTGACCTGTATTGGTAGATCGACAGGGCCCGTGCCGCCTTGATCGACCTGAGGGAGACTGGGGAGATCGTGACTCCGGGTGCGGGTCCCCACAGGCGCAGAGCTGGCTTCATCTTGTTTGATAGCTGGGGATAGACTGGCTTCGGGTGGCCATCCCACGGGGAGCGCTCGGCTCCCTGAGTGGATCCGGTGGGGTAGCCGATAGATCTCTTGATGTCCCAGGTAGGGCGTCATCTTCAAAAGAGCGCAGAGTGTCGACATCATTACCGTGGGTCCCTCTATCAGTTGGGTCCGTGGGACCGGTTGGACAGGGAGCCAGATCTCGGAGCGAAACGGTGGACTCCCGACCATCAGGGTAGCGCACGTGCACGTACGTGGGATTAACGTCTGTGAGTTCCACCTCATCGACGAGGGGATCGTTTTTTGGAAGATCGGACGAATCTTCGGAGCAGCATGGGGCCGGGAGCTGCTAACCATGATGGTAGGGACGTCCCATGAGTGGAGCAACGCTGGAACCTGAAGAATCGCTTGTGAGGCGTGACATTGTTGGACGTAGAAAGGAGAGACCTGATGGTATGCAACACGTCAGGGAGCATAGTTTCCCACTGCTGGTCTGGTAGGTTGCGTGACCTCAGTGCAAGACAAACAGCGTTTCAAATGATAGCGTTGTATCTCTCAACCTGTCCGTTACCGATGGGGTGGTATGGTGTTGTTATACTTGTGGCGATTCCCCGTTGGGAAAGATAACTCTTGAGTTCGCTTGACATGAAGGAGGGACCCCGATCAGAGTGGATGAAATTGGCCGTACCGCAAAGGGAAAAGACTTGATCAAAGCATTTGATCACTGTGGAAGTAAACATATTGGGACAGGAGAAAGCAAGGGGAAAGTGTGAATATTCATCCACCATAGTAAGTAAGTAGGTGTTTCGCGTTGAGGAAGGCAATGGCCCTTTAAAGTCAATGCTGAGTCTGCATAGGCTGCATAGCGTGTATGAGCGAGCCATCCGATGGACGGAAGAATTGCGGTTTTAATTCTGCACAAATTCTACAGGAGGAGCATGTTCTCTTCACATCTTCCGTAGAAAATGGGAGATTTTTAGATTGCACAAAGTGCAACATACGGGTAATGCCAGGATGGCATAAGTCAGTATGAAGATCCGCAAGAGTCGAAGTTGACATAGAAGAGCAGAATGCCCGCGTGAGGGTATCCGGGGCCACATTCTCTTTGCCGGGTTGATAATGTATGGTGTATCCAAAGGCGGTCAATTCCATCCTCCAGAGTTGTATTTTGTTATTCTTGATCTTAGTTATCCAGCATAAAGGCCACGGAGCACTGATCGGTTATAAGTGTGAAATGGCGATGAGTGAGAAAATTACTCCATTTATGGACAGCTTCGATGATGGCTGTAGCCTCCTTCTCGACAGGAGGATAATGGAGCTCGCTACCCTGCAAAGTTCTGGACAGAAATGCAACAGGTCGACCACCTTGATTCAAGGTAGCAGAGATCGCCACCTCTGATGCATCACACTCGACCACGAAAGGAAGATTTTCATCAATGGAACGAAGCATGGCTTTTTCCAGTTGTCGCTTGAGGCGGTTGAAAGCTGAAATAGCTGTTGCCTCCAATGGAAATGACTTCACGTGAAGCAGGGGCTGGATCTTGTCGGAGAAGTGGGGTATCCACTTCGCATAATAGGCGAACATGCCGAGTGCCCGACGAAGAGAGCTGAGATTCATAGGGGGAGGGAGCTCCTGAAGTGGATGAAGTCGCTCCGGATCCGATTTGATGACACCGTTGCCCACCCAGTAGCCAAGGATGTTGACTGATGGTACTGATTTCACAGATTTGGACTCGTTTAAGGTTAAGTTGCGACGACGGAGAACGTCAAAAAATTTCTGGAGATTGGCATCATGCTCCTTCTGGTCATGACCAGCAATGGTGATATTATCTAGATATGGAAAAGTGTCCGTTAAGTTCTCCTGTTTGACTAGGCTATCCATTGCCCATTGAAAGACGGCCACCCCATTGGTGACCCCAAATGGAAGGTGACAAAACTGATAAAGCCGGCCATTGGCCTCAAAGGCCGTATACTTTTTGTCAGAGTCCTTTAACGGTACAGGTAGACTATCCTTTATCCGAAAACCTCGGGACCAGCCGTGTTTCGGTTTTCGGAAAATTTCGGATTTCGGAAGGTATTTTATAAGACTGGGAAATTTGTCGGGGGTGGGTCGGCGGGGGGGTCGGCGGGAGTCGGGGTCGGCGGGGGGGTCGGCGGGGGTCGGGGTCGTGCGCACGACTTACGCTGAACGAAAAAACCTTCGGTTTTTAGAGGGTTTCGGTTTTCGGAAGTTCGGATAAAAGGTAGTCTACCTGTACTTGATGATATGCGCTCTTTAAATCAAAAGTTGAAAATACCTTGTAGTTGGCAAGGTTATTGACCATATCATCGATGCATGGTAGTAGGTAGGCATCCAGGTCGGTATACTGGTTAATAGTTTGCGAGTAATCGATGCAAAGACATTTCTTGTGTTGCTTCAGAGGATTTTTAACAACGATGACTTGAGCCCGCCAGGAAGATGAACATGGCTCAATGATACCGTCAGCTAGAAGGCGAGAGATTTCTGCCTCGATAAAGGATCGATCATCTTGGCTGAAACGTCGTGATTTAGTGACTATGGGCTTACATCGGGGGGAAAGATTGGCAAACAAGGAGGGCTCGTTGAGCGAAGCCGCCGAAAGTGCACAAAACGGTACTTTGGAAATAGTAAGCTCCGGCTTTGACCCTCCAAACTCGAAAGTGAGTCTTTTGTGTTGTTTCTGGAAATCCTGTCCCAGGAGCACATCACTGCATAGGTTTTTGAGCACCCCGAGCCGGGTGGAGAAATAAGTGCAGCCATTGAGAATAAGGTCGACAAGACAAAAGCCGGAAGAATTGGTGGTCAGTGTCGTCAGAGCCATTGCAATTTCCCTGTCCGAGGGGTAAATATGCAGTTTTAACTTACTGACAGCCCGCTCACTAATGAAGCTGTCAGAGCTGCATGAGTCGATTAGTGCGCTCAAAATGTGTCCATTTACCGAAACCTTCATGGCTGCATGGGACAGACTTTGGGGAAAAACAGCTGTGATGGGAGGAGGAGCAGTTTTACCCTTGACAGCTGTAACCTTAGTAGTGGTTCTTGGGGGAGGAGCAGTTTCATAGATAGCAGCTGTAACCTTAGTAGTGGCTCTTGGGGGAGGAGCAGTTTTATAGATAGTAGCTGCAAAACTAACAGGAGCTCTCAACCGGTATACCTTAGAAAAGTGTCCCTTCTTACTAACAGAGGCTTTTGATTGGCATACCTTAGAAAAGTGACTTTTCTTGCTGCAATGATTGCAGGTTGCGTTACGAGCAGGACAAAATTTCCTATAATGGAACGCACCTCCACAGAAGAAACACTTCCTTCCAGATTGCCAAGATGCCGCTAGGGTGGGGTCATCATCAATGAAGGCTTTTAGGGTAGGGTTGTCATCTACTAGGTTAGAGTCATCATCAGTGAGGGCTTCCGCCTGAGACATATCGAAGGAGTCATTAAAAGTGATAGCAGCAGCCTGTGCACGAGGTAAAAGATAGGTATCTGCATTCCTCTTTGCTAAGTCCAGGGAACATGCCTGGTCATAGGCAGCCTGTAACTCAAGGGTTTTATTCTCCAACAGGCGCTGGCGTATGAAAGGAGATGCAATCCCATTAATAAAGGAATCACAAATTAACTCCTCCTGGTACTGCTCAGCTGTGACAGCTTTAAGATTACAATCCTTGCTGAGCCTGCGAAGTTTCTGAAGGAATTCGTCAAATGATTCCCCGGGTTGTTGTCGAGTTGTGGCCAGTAGATGCCGAGCAAAAATGTTGTTTGGGGCCTTAACATATAGTCGCTGTAATATTAAGATAGCGGAGTCATAGTCTACACAGTCTTCAATATAGTCAAACACATGGGGCGATACATAATTGGCAAGTATCTCTAATTTATCAGGAACATTCTCACCACACACCCTGAGGAAGTTGCTGAAGGTATGATACCAGTGTTTCCATACCTTAGCAGCTGTAGGTGAATTCGGGTCCAGGTCAAGACGGGCGGGTCTGAGTAGTTTGTCCATGATGGATTGATTACTACGCCGGAGTTCCCTTCTGCAGTTGAAGTCGTAGCTGGCTGTTCCCGAAATCACTCAGAGCGTGGAGTCGATATCAAGTTGATTAAATTGACGTAAGAAAACTCACTACGCACTTGGTTTGAGTATAAAGCAAGGCTTTAATCAACTTGTTTCAAAATATGGATATCTAGTTGTTCTTCACTAGTTCCTGTCTTACAAAATGTCCCTGGAAAAGCTGGGCCCACGCCCGAGTATTTATACCCCTTGGACGGCGCCACCAGCTGGTCATCCAGTGTTATTTCATGAGTCGTTTCTTCATGATGATGAGATTTATAACAGTGAGTGTTCTGAATAGAATGACATCTCTGGAGGAGCGATGGTCATCTATTGAACAGGGAAACCAGACCTTCATGGAAGTTCTTCTGAGTAGGACTGCCAGTGCAGATACGGGTCCCCATGGCCCCCCTGATGTGCAGCAAGGTGCTCTCAAGCCACTTGCAAGCGCTGAGGGGGACCTGACCTACGAGAGGGAAGTTGGTGGCAGACATCAAGGAAGTGGGGACTCCTCTCCAAGCGCTCACACTTCCATGCCACTGCAGAGCCCTCGGTCAGGGCCCCACCAGAGTCCACACCCATTCTGAGATCGGCGTCTCAACCCCTGCACGGCCGCAGGAGCAGCAGACTGTTGCCGAGCCCTTACAGGTTCGCAACCCCAGAGGACGCCCACCAAAGGTGTCGAGACAGGAGCAGCAGGAAAGTGAGCAAGGGGCCTCCACATCTGCTGAAGCCACAGGAGAAGCACCATGTAGGAGCACGCATAAGAGAAAGATACTGCACAAATAGTCACAAGGGTAGTCACTTGGGTGAAATTTGATGTTTTCTGTGAAAAAGCCATCAGATGAATAATGTAAGTAAAAAATCTGATGGCTACTGCTGTAGTTGTGGTGTGTGTCATTTCGCGAATGGGACTTTCACATTGAGGGCTTAGGATTACTTGCAATTGTCAGTATGGTGGTCAAATTGCGAGGAATCCGTTGGTCCTTGGCCATTGTCGATGCTCAGGTAAGAAGCTGCGAGGCAAAAGTGCTTGATTGGCTAGGCTAAGCAAATCTGGCCAAGATGAGTGCGTTCCTTGCATCCCGGTCAGCAATGTTCTCACGTACTGCTGCCGCTGGTTGATGGGCCTCTGCAAGATGTTCGTTTTCACTCTCCTCCTCTGCATCTGAGGAGGATATGTGACGGGCCATTTGGTCCTCAGGAATCTGCAAGCCACGAAGCTGTGCCATGTTGTGAAGTGCACAGCAAACCACGACGATTCTGGAGACCCTGGCTGCTGAGTACTACAGGGCTCCACCTCATCTATTCAGGCATCTGAAGCGCATCTTCAGCAAACCGATGGTTTGCTCGATTATGGCTCTGGTGGACATGTGGCTGGAGTTGTAGCTCTCCTCAACTTCGTTGGATGGGCTCCTCAACGGCGTCATTAGCCACGTCTTAAGGGGATAGCCCTTGTCTCCAAGTAGCCATCCGTTAAGTTGGTCTGGCGGACTGAATAGCGGAGGCACACTAGACTGGCACAGTATGAAGGAGTCATGGCAACTGCCAGGGTACTTGGCACAAACATGCAAAATTTCCTCCTTGTGGTCACACACCAGCTGAACGTTAAGGGAGTGGAAACCCTTGCAGTTGACAAAAATACCTGGATTGCGATGGGGTGCCTTAAGGGCCACATGTGTGCAGTCAACGATGCCCTGCACCCTTGGAAAGCCTGCCAGATTAGCTAATCCAACCGCACGCGCCGTGACACTTGCTTGATCCTTGGTGAAATGAATGTGATTGTGCGCGATGGCAAAGAGGGCATCGGTTATCTGCATGATGCAAGTGTGTGCGGCCGCCTGGGAGATGCCGCTGATGTCTGCTGCTGATCCCTGGAATGAGCCTGAAGCAAAAAAGTTGAGTGCGGTGGTGACTTTGACGGCCACTGGTAAGGGTTGTCCACCTGGTCCTCTGGCCTGCAGGCCTTGTTGCAGCATTGCGCAGATGTCACCCACTACCTCTCGCGAAAGTCGGAGCCGCCTTTGGCACTGCTGCTCAGACATGTTGAGGTGGCTGACCCTGTGTCTGCCGACCCTGTTTGGGGGGTATCTCCTGCGCCGACAGGCTTCCATGCGCTGGCCCCTTCTGGCCTGTGCAGTTTCAGGTGGGTGAGCAGCAGCTTGGCGCTCCTGTTGTTGCTGCTGCTGTTGATGCTGCTGTTGATCCTGGTTCTGCTGATGCCGCGGCTGGTCTTCGTCCTCATCTAATGTCCGGAAGGGAAGGAAATAAATGGCTCCCATGCTTCTGGTATATGCCTCAGTTGAGGAAGCGCTCAGTGAAGGTGGCGAGAGGGGTTTCCCAGGAGGTCACACTGGAGATGGGTGTCACGCTCCAAACTTCCACAGCTGTGGTTATGCCTTCTAAAAGTTCCCCCAGACCTGAGACTACAAAGTCCTGCCACCTGCAAATGATGGCTGATCAAATCTCCTCTTTAATGGTTGAGCTGCAGCTGATAGTCAGCAATCCAATTGTGCTCCCGCCAGGTTTCACCGTTGTGTTTCAGAACAGGCATGTTTCATGTGGGAAAAGGGTTAAGATCACAAAGGCCTTTCAAAATGGCATTATAGAGGCAATTTAGTGCTTGTTAAGGGCCTTAACGGCCTATCCCGCCTCTTGGAGACGGGACAGAGACGGGACCATTAGACATGAATGAATGAAAATTGCTTGGAGGCGGGATGGAGGCGGGGTTGGGCCCGCACGCCAGTTTTTGCAATTTTAACCCCCCACATGCCTCCAATCCCGCCTCCACGGCCCAATGAAAATCCTGCCCATAGAGTACAAAAGTGTGGAAATTATGATGAACCTGTATAAAACACTGGTTCGGTCCCAACTGGAGTATTGTGTCCAATTCTGGGCACCACACTTCAGGAAGGATGTGAAGGCCTTAGAGAGGGTGCAGAAAAGATTTACGAGAATGATTCCAGGGAAGAGGGACTTCAGTTACGTGGATAGGCTGGAGAAGCTGGGGTTGTTCTCCTTGGAGCAGAGAAGATTGAGAGGAGATTTGATAGAGGTATTCAAAATCATGAGGGGTCTAGATAGAGTAGATAGAGAGAAACTGTTCCCATTGGCAGAAGGGACGAGAACCAGAGGACACAGATTCAAGGTGATTGGCAAAAGAACGAAAGGCGGCATGAGGAAAAACTTTTTTATGCAGCGAGTGTTTAGGATCTGGAATGCACTGCCTGAAAGGGTGGTGGAGGCAGATTCAATCGTGGCTTTCAAAAGTGAATTGGATAAGTACCTGAAGGAAAGAAATTTGCAGGGCTACGGGGAAAGGGCGGGGGAGTGGGACTCGCTGAAGTGCTCTTCCAGAGAGCCGGCACGGGCTCGACGGTCCAAATGGCCTCCCTCTGTGCTGTAACCACTCTATGATTCTATTCAAAACAGGGAAAAAGGATAATCCTGACAATTACAGGCCAGTCAGTTTAACATTGGTGGTGGGGAAGCTTTTAGAAACAATAATCCAGGAGAAAATGAACAGCCAGTTGGACAAGCATGGACTGATAAAGGAGAGCCAGCATGGATTTGCTAAGGGCAAATCATGTTTGACTAACTTGATTCAGCTTTTTGATGAGGTAACAGAGAGGGTGGATGAGGGCAGTGCAGTAGTTGATGTGTATATGGACTTTCAAAAGGAGTTTGATAAAATACCACATATTGGGCTTGTTAGCAAAATTGAAGCCCATGGGGTAAAAGGGGCAGTAGCAGCACGGATACAAAATTGGCTCAGGGACAGAAAACAGTTGTGGTGAATGGTTGTTTTTTGCACTGGAGGGAGGTATACAGTGGCATTCCCCAGGGTTCAGTACTAGGACCACTGCTGTTTTTGACGTACATTAATGACTTAGACTTGGGTGTACAGGGCACAATTTCAAAATTTGCAGATGACACGGAACCTGGAAGTGTAGTAAACAGTGAGGAAGATAGTAATAGACTTCAAGAGGACGTAGACAGGCTGGTGGAATGGGTGGACACATGGCAATTGAAATTGAATGCAGAAAAGTGTGAGGTGATACATTTTGGTCGGAAGAATGAGGCGAGACACTACGTGCTAAATGGTACAATTTTAAAGGGGGTGCAAGAAGAGAGAGACCTGGGGGTGTTTGTGCACAAATCTTTAAAGGTGGCCAGGACAGGTTAACAAAGCATGATACAATACAGTATTTACTAACTGTAGTAGTTAGGGAGGGAAGCAAAATCAGAGTGAGCGTCACCCTGGACTGAACTCAACCTGCCTGGGGCTAGCGATGAATCAGTATTTCCACCCAGCCCTCTAAATCTCTTCGCTGAGATATGGTGGATGTAGCAAGGAAATGGAAAGAAAATAATCAATACTTTTAGAAAAACAAAATAAGGACCTAGTGGCAATATTATATTGTTTTTATGATCGACATAAAGAATGTGCCTTGTCACTTTGCTCATGAATAGATGGAGTCAGTATGTAACAGCAAAGTATACTTTGTTTATCATGTCATTTGGAACCATTTGCTGTTGACTGTTGTGGATGGTGGCATCTAGTGCTCATTTGTTTACTTAATAAAGGGTCTTGATTTTCATCATCTTAATAAAAACAGCACTTGTGGCCAGTGCAGTACATTAGACTTTAACTGTGTTACTTCTATATCTTAGGATAGGATAGGTTAGGTTAAGAGCAGTAGTAGAACATTCAGTCCTTTCGAGCCTGTTCCAACATTCAGTTAGATCGCGGCTGATCTGTATCTCAACTCCATTTACCCACCTGTGCTCCATATACCTAACAGAAATCTAGCGAGATCTCTCTCAAATTTCAATTGACTCAGCATCCACAGCTTTTTGCAGAGAGTTTTCTAGATTTCCACTACTCTTTGTGTGAAAAAGTGTTCCTGATTACACGCGTAAATGGCCTGGCTCTACTTTTAAGATTATGCCCCTTTATTTGGCATTCCGTCACCAGAGGAAATAGTTTCTCTGTATCTACCCTATCAAATCCCTTTACCATTTTAAAAACCTCAATTAGATCATCCCATCAGCCTTCTGAACTCAAGGGAATATAAACCAAGTTTATGCAACCTCCTGATAATTTAACCTTTTAAGCCCTGGTATAATTCTGATGAATCTGCGCTGTACCTCTTCCAAGGCCAATATATCTTTCCTGAGACTGGGTGTCCTGAGATTGAGTACTCCAGATGGGGTCTGACCAAGGCTCTGTACAACTGAAGCATCACTTCCTCACTTTTGAATTCAAGCTCCCTTGAGACAAAGACCAACATTCCATTATCCTTTTTGATTAATTTTGTACCTGTGCACTAGCTTTTAGTGATTTGTGTATCTGGACACCCAAATCCCAAATTTTATTTGGGATTCCCTTTTTGGACCTCATTCTTTGTATCCTTTTGTTGCTTTTTATAGCTGTCCCAGTCTGCTAGATTTCCACTTTTCCTTGCATTTGTGTAGCCTTTTCTTTTAGCTTGATACTGTCTCTTACATAATTTGTTGACCATAGTTACTTAATGACACAAGTGGCGCCTTTTCCTTTTAGGGGTATGTACTGCTTTTGTACTGTCCCAAATACATCTTTGAATACTTCCCACTGTTTATCTGTAGGTTTACTCATTAACAGTTGAGCATCATTTACTGTGGGTAATTCATTTCTTATCCCTTCAAATTTTGCTATACTTAATTTTAAAAACTTGGGTTGTGACTATACCTTCTCCCTCTCAAACCTAATATCAAATACAGCCATATTATGGACATTATTTGCAAATGGGCCCTTAACGAAAGATTTTTTGTAACTCATCACTAAATCTAGTCTGGCCTGCTCTCTTGTTGGTTCTAAAACATATTGGCCCTGATTTTGCGATGGGTAATGACGGCGAACTAACAGCGTTCGCCATTATTGCCCCTCTGATATTGACCGCAACTTCAGGATTTGGTGCATGCGCATCTAAACGCGGAAATCCTAAAGTTGCAGTCAGTCATTCACTGCTCCGACACAGGCTGCGCTGTGGGTCACGCCCCCGGCCCACCCACCAGTACCCGGCAATCAGTGAAACTGATGAAAACTTGGGCTTTTCAGGCAGTAATATTGCTGTTACATACCCCATTAAATGTTAATGTCAATGCCTTGTTGGATTAGGTGTAACTGGGATTTTAACAGCGTATTGACTACTAAACAAATGTTATGGCCCTGAAAAACTAATTTTTATATTTGTGGAGTGTCAAATTTCTCCATTATGATAAAAAGTACAATTAAAAAAAAACTTAAAGGGCATTTTTTTATAGTTTGTTCATGATATTTCAGGTTCTACCATATCCCCTTTGTTACGCTCTCTAACATTTTTTAAAAGTCTGTATAAAAGCGGCTTCTCATTTCCTGGTTCACTGTCTGTGAGAATTCTGGAATGTGATTGGCTGCTTGGACAGCTTGTTTACGCCACGTCAGCATCGCACCAGGGATTCCGACTTCAGAGTGCTGAAATCAAATGAACGCCGAAAAAGGCAAACTTCTTGCCACAGTCTGTGAAAATTAAAGTTTCCCATTTAACCATATTGTTTTTGCTACATGCTTCCCTGATCTCCGTATTTATACATCGCCCACTACATCAATACTGCCAGGAAATCGGTAGCTAACTCCTATGAGACTCTTGCATTCTTTTACTGTACCTTAAATCTATGCACAGTGTTTACACTGTCTAATCATCTTTACTGCAATTCCTTCTTTCTACTGCTGTAATTGTATATCTTATCAATATTGCTATTCCCCCTCCTTACCCATTTCCCTGCCCTTTCTAAAGACCCTATAGCCTGGGATATTTTGCTCCCAATCATGCTCAGCTTGTAGACAGGTCTCTGTAATGTCTACTGCATCATACGCTTGAATTTGTGCTTCATCTCACTTGCTTTATTTCTTATGCTCCATGCATTTGTGTACAGAAGAGTGTGACACTTACAAAATTAGTGACAGTATGTAGTTTGATTTACACATAGACTTTAATGAAAGGAGAGGTATTAGAGGGGAGAGAACCAGAGTGTAAGATTGAAAGCAGAAAAAAAAACAGCAAAAAGGTAAAATATAAGAGAATCAACTAGACAGTCTAGGAGATGAAAGATAAGCAAAGAGAGCAACTGTATGGCAGAAGTAGAAATGTTTAAATTAATCAGGTCAGCATCACGTGAAAGAAAAAACACTTCATCGAATCCACATTTGTCATGGTGATTTTAAAACTGCACACGTATACACAAAGCAAAGATGAAATACAGGGGAAAAGATTGTGGGCAGATCATGATGTGCAAGCACTCTCAAAAGCTTGTGCATCAGAGCCTGTTTTAACCATGAGAGGTTTTGTAAAAAAATGAAATTTAGATCTTGGGCTGCTTTTTGTGCATCACTGAATATTTGAGTGCTTGTATTAAACCAGTGATACTCTAGCTTCTTGCTCGTGCTGCTTCAATCATGCAAGTGCTTGTTAAAGCTGAACAAATTAATGCAAATTTAATATTTCTCTTTTTACTGTATAATATGACCAGCATTGCATAAAATAACCAGTTGTAGGATAAAGGTTGTAATTCAGAGGCCATTTAGAAACAACTGAAGTAGCCCTGATGGCTCACTGGTACTTTAAATGAGACCTCGATCTTCACACCAGTTTTGTAAATTAGTCTTTGTTTATCATTGGCTTTAATATCTTGTAAATTAGCTTTCTGAGCACGCTCTGGTCTGATGTGCACCTGCTTCAATTCAGAGTTCTTTCATTTGTGGAATGTGCCACTTTGACTGCTATGTTCTCTCAGACCTGCTTTCCTCTGTTCATTAGTGAAGTTGTTTACTTTTCAACTTTTTTTTATTTTGCCGCTCTGCATGGCTGCTTGCATTCCTGCTGCTGGCCTCACTGGATTGGGAAAGTAACAATGTTCAACAAATTTTGATACCATTTAGAATAATACTTCCTTTAAAAAGCTGTTCTTTTCCAAATGACTTCAGGGTCATGAATCTTGGTGCAGCAAACAATAAGCTGTAATAATGCATTACAACTGCTTATTTCTGGTTGAAATATGAACAAATTAGTGTAAAAATGCAATTAAACACATGTGAACCATACCAAGTGGTCTCCCTGGTTCATTAATCTAAGAGATTCTGCGAAAGATACCGAAAGAAATCTTGTGACAGAGAAAACTCCCTAGAAACCTTCAGAGAGAAGGACATTCAGAGACCCATTTTCTCTTCTTTCACTTTTTTCCCCCAGTGATTCCAATTCTGCCAGCATCTTGTATAGAATTGTATAGAACTTTACAGCACAGAAATAGGCCATTCAGTCCAACAGGTCTATGCCAGTGTTTATGCTCCACATGAACTTCCTCCCACCTTATTTCATCTCGCCCTATCAACATATCCTTCTATTCCTTTCTCTTTTGTACTTATCTGGCTTCCCTTTAAATGCATCTATGCTAATCACCTCAACCACTCCATGTAGTAGCGAGTTCCACATTCTTACCACCCTCTGAGTAAAGAATATTAGCCACCAGATTTTCTCATCCTGTATGGCTAATATGCCTTCATCTCCACAATAAACATCAAGAGAAAGACAGTGATCCCAAGAACAAATCTGATAGCACAAGAATAAAAGTGAGTACAGATCAGGGAAATCTGAATCCCATCACTTTCTGGCTCCTGAACTGATTGCTAATGACAAAATTGAAAAGGCTGATCTACAGCCCAAACTGTAGGCCCATAATCTTTCACAGCCTCTTCAGGATATTCCTCCACAGTTTCACACAAAACGTCTTGAAGGTCCTTAACTTAATTTTTCATGAACAGTTTTGATTTATTTTTGTTACTGTCTATTGCCATCTGTGAGGGGATAGTGTGAAGTTACATTTTTACAATTCATGGGCTGACCAGGTCTAACACAGCTGTGACTGTTCTAGCATTACGCAGTCAGATCGACAAATTGCATAAACATTGTATCATGCTGAGACCTACATAAGATCCTTGATATGTGACATTGAACAAATTAATTTTACCTGCAGAGGAAATAAAATTATGGTGCATAATTTGTATTTAAGGTTTTAAGTCAATGTGACAGGATTTTCAGCAGATTTTAATTAGAGTTGATGCATAGGTGCGAGGATGTAATCGTGGTGCAGTGTCTCAAGAGTGCAATTTTTTTTATTGTGTCAAGCCATTGGATGTCATCGTACTGCAGGAAGGTTTGCACCTGAAAACTAATGAAGTGCTACTTCATCTGAAATGGTCTCAAACATACAAGCAGTTGAGTTCATTTGGAGCTGGACAGTTCAAAACTACTAGACAAAAAGCAGGCAGTGCATTAGCCCCTGATTTATAATACTGAAGATCTTGCTGCATCAATCGATTAATCTTCACCATTACTCTCATCATATTATCCAACAACATTAATCTGCAGTGAATTTCTGTAAAGGCAACAGAATTAGTCCCATTCAATTGTGTTGCTTTTTGAATGGATGAATTTTTTTATAATATCAATTGAGTTTGGAATGGTTTCAATTTTTTTATAGATTAATGTCCATATACTCCAGCGTAGCAGACATACCAACAAAATGTGCAGAGTTTTTTAGAATCAGTATTGTTGCTCAGATTACTGGCCACCAACAATAAGGATTATGCAATCATCTCTCAGCACCCTGGTTTTCAATTTTCATTGCAGTATTTTATTCTGATTTATTTTCATTTTCCTCATTTTTTAAATTTCTCTTCCACTGCTGGGATATTCCTTATCCAAAATGGAAAAAATTACATATGAAAAAGGGACAAAATTACAGAATGTAATTCCCAAAGCACTGTTAAAAATCCTGGAATTCCAAATATTAAAAATAAAATTTGGCTTATTCACTGGACCTGTGTAGATCAAGACCTCTCCCCAATTGACATTAATGTCCTTTTGTAAGTGTCAGACAGGATCTGTTGGTGCAAAATTTGGATCCGTAGTGCCCATTCTTTGGGCACTATGAGTGCCCTTAGAGCCCAAAATGGCGTCTATGGCGTGCGCGCACACTTGTAGGGCGAATCGCGCTGGACGGCCTATTGGAGAGGGTGTCAGTGCGCGTAGTGAATGCCCACCGGAAGTATGCACAGCAGGCAGATCATGGCGTTAACCAGCCTTTTAACGCTGATTTGACACCAACACTTCCATTTTGGAGCTCAATGCTCCAGTTAACACCCTCTCTTAATCTCACACAGCTGAACACACATTCAGCAGCAGGGAGGACCCCCACCAGCGTTGTTTAAAGGGATCATCACCTACTTATAGGTTAGTTGCTGATTGATTTCTTCTGGCTGTTGGTACGTGTCTACAAGTGTTTGGTGCTTTCTATAGTTGTTTAAAGTTGCTTAAGTCTACAAGGAGTGGTGTGGCAGGTGCTTAAGGACATTTTCCCGAGGGCAAGGCTTCTGCACAAACCACTTGCTGCCAGACATGGGTGCACTAGTAGGAATTCCCCTTGGAGTACAGCATAGCTTGGAGAATGAGCAGAGGGCACGCAGAGCAGGACAAGCTGCTGGAAGAGGGAGGAGGAGAAGGGGAGAAGGGCTCTCAGCAAGAGGCCATATCCACCCAAGGTGTTCAGGGAACAATTCTCCTACCTGAACCTCAGTGAGGAACAATGTGTGAGATGTCTGTGCTTCAGTAAGGACATCCTCACTGAAATCTGCCACCTGCTGCAGCCACAACTGCAACCTCAGAGCAGGGCAAGGACCGCATTGCCAGTGGCTGTGAAGGTGACCGTGGCGATGAACTTTTATGCATTGGGCTCCTTCCAGGCTAGAGCTGGAGATATTTGCAATGTCTCACAGTTTGCTGTCCACTGTTCCATAAGGGAGCTGACTGCATTTCATTCTCTCTTGCCAGAGAGCAGCAGGCGGAGTGAGCACGCGGCTTTGCAAGGATTGCAGGCTTCTCCATGGTGCAGGGTGCCATTGATTGCACGCACATTGCTTTGCGGGCACCACATGTTAACTCTGCAATGTACCTGAACCGAAAGGGATTCCACTCCCTCAAAGTCCAGCTGGTGTGCGACCACAGCAGCAAATCATGCAGGTATCCTGGAGAAAGTCATGATGCCTTCATTCTGCGGAAGTCCGCTGTACTATCTGCATTTGAGCCACTACGGCAAACCAACAGGTGGATACTGGGCGACAAGGGCTATCCACTGATGACATGGCTGATGACACTAGTGCGCAACCCACGCACACGTGCACAGCATGCATACAACGCAAGCTATGCTGCCACACGAAATGTGATAGAGCAGACCATTGGCTGAAACAACACTTCCGCTGCCTGGATCGCGGGTGTCAAGACTCATGATGGTCTGCTGCATGCTGCACAACCTCGCCATCATGAGGGCACAGCCCTTGCCACCAGCTATATGGCAAGGAGCTGATGATGAGGAAGAGGAAGGGAGGAGGCAACCTAGACAGCCCCTTTCTAGCTGGGCTGTCTGTGAAGAACTCATCCGAGTACGATACCGCAACCCCAATTCCCCATTCGCAATCCTACACCTTAACCCCCCCGCCCCACCTCTGTCATTGACCATCATAAAAGGTTACGGCACAAGATAAGAGCTCATGGGGTTGGGGGTAATATATTAGCATGGATAGAGGATTGGCTAACTAACAGGAAACAGAGAGTCGGGATAAATGGGTCTTTTTCAGGTTGGCAAACTGTAACTAGTGGGGTGCTGCAGGGATCAGTGCTGGAGTCTCAACTATTTACAATCTATATTAATGACTTGGATGAAGGGACTGGGTGTAATGTTGCCAAATTTGCTGATGATACAAAGATAGGTGGGAAAGCAAGTTGTGAAGAGGACACAAAGAATCTGCAAAGGGATATAGGTAGATTAAGTGAATGGGCAAAAATTTGGCAGATGGAGTATAATGTGGGAAAATGTGAGATTATCCACTTTGGTAGGAAAAATAAAAAAGCTAATTATTATTTAAATGGAGGGAGACTACAAAATGCTGCAGTACAGAGGGATCTGGGGGTCCTGGTACATGAAACACACAAAGTTAGCATGCAGGTACAGCAAGTAATTAGGAAGACAAATGGAATGTTGGCCTTTATTGCAAGGGGGATGGAGTATAAAAGTAGGAAAGTCTTACTCTAACTGTACAGGGCGTTGGTGAGACCACACCTGGAGTACTGTGTACAGTTTTGATCTCCTTATTTAAGGAGGGATATACTTGCATTGGAAACAGTTCAGAGAAGGTTCACTAGGTTAATTCCTGAGATGAAGGGGTTGTCTTATGAAGAAGGGTTGAGCAGGTTGGGCCTATACTCATTGGAGTTTAGAAGAATGAGAGGTGATCTTATTGAGAAGTATAAGATTCTGAGGGGGCTTGACAGGGTAGATGCAGAGAGGATGTGTCCCCTCATGGGGGAATCTAGAACGAGGGGGCATAGTTTCACAATAAGGGGTCGCCTATTTAAAATGGAAATGAGGAGGAATTTTTCTCTCAGAGGGTCGTGAATCTTTGGAATTCTCTACCTCAGAGAGCTGTGGAGGCTGAGTCATTGAATATATTTAAGGTGGAGATAGACAGATTTTTGAACGATAAGTGAGTCAAGGGTTATGGGGAGTGGGCAGGGAAGTGGAGTTGAGGCCAAGACCAGATCAGCCATGATCTTATCAAATGGCGGAGCAGGCTCGAGGGGCCAAATGGCCTACTCCTGCTCCTACTTCTTATGTTCTTATCACAGTGTCCACTTGCCAACAATGCAAAAATAAAAGCCAACACAAAATAAACATTCCAAACCAAATTTATAAATCAAAGCATGCCATATTGCATACAAACGTCAACTAATCACCCTTGTGCATTCCATTAGTGCCTGTCTTTGTGATGTCACGCAGTGCTACCCCAGTGGCTGCAGCATGGCTGGTGGAAGCCTGCTGATTTTCAGCGGAGGAGACTGCAGATGACCCTGAAGGATAATCTTGAGCTGCTCTGGGCCTAGAAGGTCCGGCTGCAGACTGCATGGGTGGCAGCAGGCTGGGTTGGCTGGCTGACGGGCAACAGCAAGGGCACTGGTGGAGTGGCAGTGGTGGGTGGACAAATGCTGTCATCCTGAGAGAGGACAGTAGGTTTGTGTTCCACGGAGCCACTTCCACTCTCCTGGGGCGGCGCCTCAGCAATCCTAGTGATCTTTTGGAGGACAGATTTCTGGTCCGCTGTGACACACTGCAAGCCCCTTTGAACACTCGAATCCAGAGCCATGATGGCAGCAAGCTGACCATGCATGACAGCAGTCTGAGCTTCCACTGCAGCACCCAGACATTGGGTGATTTCTGCTTGTGCTGCAATGGAAGCTGAGCCATCGGTCATCAGACGCTGCATTATGTTTGGGTCCACAAATGTGCTAATGGAGTTGATCACCACTTCCATGCTGGAAAGGATGGGCTCCAAGCTCTGCGCAAAGCCCTGTGCCGAGTTGGTGCGGATCTCCATGCTCCTTGACATTGCACGCAAGCTTTCTGGCAGGCCTGCCAATGCACCAAGCATTTCATTATGCATACCCATCAGTCTTCTTGTGTATCGTGCCCCATCGAAGTGCTCATCTGAGTCCTCTGCAGAAGTAATGTGCAACCTCGCCCTCTGGCGAGCGGGCACCTGAGCTATCCTTGCCCCCTGCCCTGGCTGCAGGCCACTAGTGCCTGGTGTCTCACCACGTGCAGATCCCACTTCAATGCTATCCTCAGTATCTGAGCTGGTGGCTGCGAGTGTGAAATCGAGTGACTGTGTGTCTTCATCTTTACTATCTTCCTACTCTTCCACCACTGTCTGGCCAGGTTGCAGTTCTTGGGTATCTTAAAGGAGAAAGGCACAAGGGTAAGGTTGTGGTGAGCGGGGGGGGGGGTGGGGAGCAGGAGGTACATGCTTACACCATCTGAAGCTTGTAAATCAGAAGAGATTGTGGGATGAAGGGGAAGTGGCATGTGAGAAGGAGGATTAGGTATGAGGATATCATCATCTTCTATGGTTATAGCCCCACTGCTGGCCACAGTCTCAGCAATGGCCTTCCCAATAATGGCCAGCACCGTCTCCTCCATGGGTGTTGGGAGATGCAGGCGAGCCTGTTCCCCGCTGGTTAGCTCCTACCGTCTCTGGTTGTCCTGCAAGAGAGAGGGAAGTGTTTCAGTGAGTGTGGTGCAATCTGTTCAGGTGATGTGGCTGTCATGGTTGAATAGCTGGCAGTGTGTGCAAACTGTGAAATGTGGGTGTGAGGCTTGCAGCAGTGCTAAGTGTGTGAGGGTGAGGTGAAGCTATGAATGTTAGGTATGAGTCCTGATTGATAGAGGTTATTGGTAGGTGAGTGATGGAGGTGTGGTGCATTGAGCAGTGGCTGAGGCTCGTGGTGCAGTTGGTAGGATATTGTAAGGGGTCGTCTTAATGAGCTTATGGTGTGCTAGATCGGTTTTGATTTCGCACTGCTCGTGAGCGGTTCCGAAGCGCTCCCCCCTCACCGGTTCTAGACACTGGGCTTATTGCCAGACAACCTTGATGTGTGGCCCAACTTGTGACTCGGAAGACAAATGGATCAGGTGAGACAAGGTGAGTTTTAAATCAGAAATATCTTTATTTTCAAGGAGAATAAACACAGAGAATGCAAGAATCAATTTAGACAAAAATCATTAGCACGTCTCCAAATGGGAACTAAAATTTAACACACGGAATAACTTTGACTATCTTAAATCATACAACAATTCTTAATCAGCGGTATACTAAAACGGGGGTGGGAAAGGCGCACGGACACATCAAGGGATAAATCACACTCCTGAATTACAAAACCTTTAATGTTACAAACCCTCCCGTTGCTAAAATATACTTCAACTATGTCAGTTAGGTAGAGTTGGGCCTTTATGCTCACCAGAATTTTAAAACCCTCCTGGACCTTGGTACTCCTTGTTACGTCCGGGATCTCCAATCTTCCTTATGGGACCGGCTCCTGGACCCGCTCTCCTGCACAAACTTGGAAGTCCTCCGAACTCCTCGAGCCGTCTACTCTTCCGCATGGTTTTCGAACTCCTGATGGTATCTGGACTTGGACTTCACTGCTTCTGGTGAATCTTGTGGATCTGCCTGAGTCTGGCTGAATCTCTCTCCTGCACAATCTTGAAAGTCCTCCGAACTCCTCGAACCGTCTCCTCTCCACTCGGCCTTCGAACTCCTGATGGTCTTGGATCTGGACTGAACTTCTGAATCTGCTCTCCTGCACAATCTTGTGGGTCCTCCTCGCTCTGTCCTTGACCTCATGTCTGTGTGAATCTGTGATGGATCTGTCTGAATCTCACTGAATGAATGAATATCTTGCTGTCGATTTTCCCTCAACAGTTATACTGTTTCCTTGCCCTTATCTCGGCGCCAAATCAGGGGTTTTCTTTTGTCAAGGTAATGGGCAGGCTGCTTTGACAGAAGCAAGTACTTTATTTTAATGTCTTGTAAATGAAACTGATGGGATCTGTCCTGTGTCCCTCTGAGCTTGGTACAGATAATGTTTTTTTTTCTGTGCTCAGCGATTTCAGAGATGGGTTTGCGTTTTGCTAGCAATTAGCGCACCTCCAGGTGCAAATACTTTTGTTTACGAGTTCGTTACTGCTGTAACCATATTATCATATCAATAGCAGAAAGTTCTGGAATCTTCTAATCGGTGATGACTCAGGCTGCTGTAAGATACTGCTGGTGTGTCCTTTTGAACTGAGCCATGAGAACTGCCAACTCCATCTTGTGTTCTCACAATGTGGCCATTTCAGGGGTTTTACCAATCTAGACTGTATTTTCTGGATTTTGCGAATCCTACAGTATGGCATAGAAACATAGAAGATAGGAACAACCTGCTCCGCCATTCAATGAGATCATGGTTGATCATCCAAATTCAGTACCCTGTCCCTGCTTTCTCCCCATATCCCTTGATCCCTTTAGCCTTAAGAAATATATCTAACTCCTTCTTGAATATATTTAATGAATTGGCCTCCACTGCCTTCTGTGGTAGAGAATTCCACAGGTTCACCATTCTCTGGGTGAAGAAATTCCTCCTCATTTCTGTCCTAAATAGCTTACCCCTTATCCTTAGACTGTGACCCCTGGTCTGGACTCACCGGCCAGCGGGAGCATCCTTCCTGCATCTAGTCTGTTTAGTACTGTTAGAATTTTATAAGTTTCAATGAGATCCCGTCTCATTCTTCCAAACTCCAGCGAATATAAGCCCAATCGACCCAATCTCTCCTCATACGTCATTCCTGCCATCCCAGGTATCAGTCTGGTGAATCTTCGCTGCACTCCCTCCATGGCAAGAACATCCTTCCTCAGATAAGGCGACCAAAACTGCACACAATACTCGAGATGTGGTCTCACCAAGGCCCTGTACAACTGCAGCAAGACATCCTTGTTCCTATACTCGAACCTTCTCGCTACGAAGGCCAACATACCATTTGCCTTAACCGCCTGCTGCACCTGCATGCTTACCTTCAGCGACTGGTGCACAAGGACACCCAGGTCTCGTTGCACTTCCCCTTCTCCCAATTTATTGCTGTTAAGATAATAATCTGCCTTCCTGTTTTTGCCACCAAAGTGGATAACCTCGCATTTATCCATATTATACTGCATCTGCCATGCTTCTGCCCAATCACCCAACCTGTCCAAATCATCCCGGAGTTTCTCGGCATCCTCTTCACAGCACACGCACCCACCTAGCTTTGTGTTGTCTGCAAACTTGGAGATATTACATCTAGTTCCCTCGTCTAGATCATTAATATATATTGTGAGTAGCTGGGGTCCGAGGACCGATCTCTGTGGTACCCCACTAGTAACTGCCTGCCACTCTGAAAAAGACCCGTTTATTCCAACTCTTTGCTTCCTGTCTGCCAACCAATCCAAGCCAGTACCTTGCCCCCAATCCCATGTGCCTTAACTTTACATGCTAATCTCTTATGCGGGACTTTATTGAAAGCCTTCTGAAAGTCCAAATACACCATATCCACTGGTTCTCCCTTATCTATTCTACCAGTTACATCCTCAGAAAATTCCAGTAGATTAGTCAAGCACGATTTATCTTTTGTAAATCCATGTTCACTTTGTCCAATCCTGTCACTGTTTTCCACGTGCTCTGCTATTACATCCTTTATAATGGACTCTAACATTTTCCCCACTACCGATGTCAAGCTTACCGGTCTATAATTCCCCGTTTTCTTTCTACCACCTTTTTTGAATAGTCGGGTAACATTAGCTACCCTTCAATCCATGGGAACTGTTCCAGAGTCTATCGAATTTTGGAAGATGACCAGCAATGCATCTACTATTTCTAGGGCCACTTCCTTAAGTACCCTAGGATGTAGATTATCAGGCCCTGGGGATTTATCGGCCTTCAATCCCGTCAATTTCCCGAACACCATTTCCCTACAAATACTGATTTCTTTCAGTTCCTCCCTCTCATTAGACCCTATGTTCCCCGACATCTCTGGGAGGTTATTTGTGTCCTCCTTTGCGAAGACAGAATCAAAGTATGTATTTAATTGGTATGCCATTTCTTTGTTCCCCATTATAAATTCCCCTGATTCTGACTGCAAGGGACCTACGCTTGACTTCACCAATCTTTTTCTCTTCACATATCTATAAAAGCTTTTACAGTCAGTTTTTATGTTCCCTGAAAGCTTACTCTCATACTCTATTTTCCCCCTCTTAATTAATCCCTTTGTCCTCCTTTGCTGAATCCTAAACTGCTCCCAATCCTCAAGTTTACTGCTTTTACTGGCCAATTTATATGTCCTCTCATTGGATCTTATGCTATCCCTAATTTCCCTTGTTAGCCACAGTTGAGTCACCTTTTTTGTTTTATTTTTATGCCAAACAGGGATGAACAAATTCTGTAGTTCATCCATGCGATCTTTGAATGTTTGCCATTGCCTATCCACCGTCAACCCTTTGAGTGACATTCCCCAATCAGTCCTACCCAACTCGTGCCTCATACCATCGTAGCTTCCTTTATTTAAATTCAGGACCCTAGTCTCTGAGTCAACTACTTCACTCTCCATCTTAATGAAGAATTCTATCATATTATGATCGTTCCGACCCAAGGGGCCTCGCACAACAAGATTGCTAATTAATCCTTTCTCATTACATAATACCCAGTCTAAGATGGCCTGATCTCTAGTTGGTTCCTCGACATATTGGTCCAGAAACCATCCCGTATACACTCCAGGAATCCCTCCTCCACAATATTGTTACTAATTTGGTTAGCCCAATCTATATGTAGATTAAAGTCACCCATGATAACTGCTGCGTCCTTATTGCACGCATCTCTAATTTCCCGTTTAATGCCATCCCCAACCTCCGCATTACTGTTTGGAGGTCTGTCTACTGTTGTGTATGTACCTTTAAGAGAAGAACTGATTCTATACTGCAGTACCGGCAGTGACCACCCCTGTATATAAAGCCATAGCAGGCTTCTGTACTTCAGTCTTGAATTACTCTCTGTTCAGTAAATACCTGTTTTATTGTTCTCCTGCAGTCTGAGTATTATTGATCCTCCGACACTACACTGGCGACGGGCAGGTTTGAACTCACCTGCAGTACTGCATCACCTCACGGGGATCTTTTCCCTGAAGAGAAGCTTCTTGGAGGTCGAAGTCAGAACGGCGGGCGTCGACCGCGGGCAACCGCCCAGGGATCCATCGGAGAGTTGCAGGGGAGGCTGTGGAGAGCTGGGCCTAGCTCCCCAGTCGAGGTGTTCCAGCAAGTCATGCTGGTAGCAGGCTTGCGCTGACCCTTCCGGACTGCGGCGGGCTCGATCAAGCGGCTCTGCAAAGGGGCCGTGCAGCGTCGTCGGGAGGAAGAGAGAGAGAGAGGGTGGAGTGCACCGGGCGCGGTCGGTGCTCAAGAACAGGGCAGCGGGGAGAGGATAGAACGCGGGGAAGGAAAAGTGAGACGCGCCGAAGCCGCAGGTCGCCGCCATTACCCTGTAGAACGCTAGGAGCAGCGTGGCAGCAAGGGGAAGAAGGAAAAGCGCGGGAGGCGCCATTTTATTCCATTGGGGAAGAAGGAAAAGCGCGGGAGGCGCCATTTTATTACATTGGGGAAGAAGAAAAAGCGCGGGAGGCGCCATTTTAAATCACCCAAGATGCCGAAGAGTGGCAGTATCACTGCGTACGACAACGAGGTAGAAGACTGGACCACGTATGTGGAAAGAATTGAAGTGTACTGCAACGCCAATGAGGTGGCCAATGGAAAGAAGGCGTCAGTATTATTAAATTTGATGGGCGCGAGAACGTACGGCCTATTGCGGAATTTAATTACCCCAGCTAAACCAATGGAAAAAAGTTTTGAAGAGATTGTTAATATCTTACAGGAACACCTAAACCCTACACCGCTGCTGATAGCAGAAAGATTCAAGTTCCATAAAAGAAACCAGCACAAAGATGAGAACAATGCTGACTATCTTACGGAACTACGCAAGTTATCGAAGCACTGCCAGTTCGGAGCAGGACTGGCAGACACCTTACGGGATAAGTTTGTCTGCGGGCTCCAGAGTGAAGGAACCCAGAAACGACTACTTTCGGAAAAGGACCTGATGCTAGAACAGGCTTTCAGCGTGGCAGTATCCTACGAAGCAGCAGCACGGGGAGCTGCGGAAATACAACAGAAACCACAAGAATACAGCGCTAACGAAATGGTGTATGGAGCAGAAAAGTGCTATCGCTGCGGCAGAACAACCCATGATCAGAAGGACTGCTGGTTTAAGGACAAAGTATGCAGGCAATGCGGGAAAATGGGACATATAGCAAGAGTCTGCAGGTCGGGAAAGAAAACCAACACTACAAGAACTACTAAGGAAAAGTACAAGAAAGTAAAAAAAAATGACAGACAGTAGTTCGGAAGATCAGGAGAGTGATAATGACTCCGGGAGCAGGAGACTAAGTTGTCTAAAGTTACACAACGTGATCGCAAAGAAGGATCACCGAACCATTTGGGTCACCCTCATGATAGCAGGGTCCCAAGTAAAGATGGAATTGGATACAGGATCAGCCCTAACTGTCATGAATCGACGAGACTATGAGCGGCTATTCTCACACATACCCTTGAAGGACACGTCTAATGTATTGAAGACATACACGGGGCAAAAAGTCTACCCTAGTGGAAAAATAAGGGTGCCAGTTGAATACAACGGCAAGGAAACACAGAAACTGTATCTATATATACTACCGGATGGAGGACCACCACTATTGGGACGTGAATGGATCCGAAAAATACAATTGGATTGGCATTCCATTCAGGCGCTAACTGTGACTGATAAAAAGGATGATGACATCACACCTGGACGACTGTCAAAAATTCTAACTGACACGAAAGAGGTGTTCCAACAAGGACTTGGGACTCTAAAAGGAGTAACGGCAACGATAAAAATCGAAGATAACGCAACCCCAAAATTTTTTAAGGCCAGACCGGTACCTTACGCGATCCGCCCAGCCGTTGAAGCAGAGCTGGAGAGTCTGGAGCGTTTGGGTGTGCTGTCCAAGGTGGACTGGAGCGAGTGGGTCACACCCATCGTTCCTGTAATGAAGAAATCATTGAGCAGCATGCCTGGGGAACCGAAGAAGGTTCGCATCTGTGGGGACTTCAAGGTAACTGTGAACCCAGTCCTGCACACAGTACAATATCCACTTCCACGGATAGAAGATATTTTCGCCTCACTATCTAGAGGGAAACGCTTTACAAAGATTGATCTGGCCCAAGCGTATCTACAAATGGAGGTGGAAGAAGCATCTCGGAAATACCTCACGATAAACACTCACAAAGGCCTTTACCAGTACAATCGACTGGTATTCGGGGTAACATCAGCCCCGGCTATTTGGCAGAGGGCGATGGAACAAGTCCTGCAAGGGATCCCGGGGACCAAGTGTTATTTGGACGACATCCTGGTTACGGGCAAAAATGACAGTGAACACCTTGCCAACCTGGAGCAGGTACTCACGAGATTACAGGAATATGGGCTACGAGCCAACCGCCCCAAATGCGAGTTCTTCAGGAGACAAATCTCGTATTGTGGCCACATGATTGATGAGGAAGTGTTGCATAAGTCGCCGGACAAGATTGAGGCTGTAGTCAAGGCTCCAGCACAGGAAAATGTGTCGCAACTGAGGTCGTTCCTCGGGTTGGTGAACTACTACCATAAGTTCGTGCCGAATTTATCTACAATTCTGCACCCACTGAACGCCCTACTGCAAACTGGAGTAACATGGAAATGGAGTGATGAGTGTAAGCGTGCCTTTCAGAAATGTAAATGCCTAATCACTTCAAAAGAAGTATTGGCCCGCTGCAATCCAACACTACCGATTCGGTTAGCATGTGATGCGTCTCCCTACGGCATCGGAGCGGTGCTGTCGCACAAATTCCTTGACGGTTCAGAGAGGCCAATAGCCTTTGCGTCGCGCTCGTTAACCTCAGCCGAGCGTAACTACACCCAGATTGACAGGGAGGCCCTCAGCCTGGTGTGGGGGGTGAAGAAGTTCAATCACTATCTGCACGGGCAGAAATTCACCCTACTGACTGATCATCAGCCCCTGGTCTCCATTTTTAACCCAAAGAAGGGCGTTCTGGTGATGACGGCGCAACGGCTGCAAAGATGGTCACTTTTTCTAGGGGCACATCAGTACGACATAGAGTACAAGGGTACGAAACAGCATGGAAACGCTGATGGGCTGTCGCGCCTACCGTTGCCTATGGTAGAGGAAGCACCTGCAGTGGACCCTGTTGAGATATTCCATGCGACCATAGTCGAATGTCTACCTGTTACAAACTCAAGTATAGAGAAGGAAACCCGAAATGACCCGACACACTCTCGGGTCTATGATTTGACGGTGAAGGGATGGCCAGTACATGGCGACTCACTGTTGCCAGCATTCTCGCCAAGGAGAGAACAGCTGTCAGTGTGCCGGGGGACCTTGATGTGTGGATCCCGAGTGGTAATTCCACCCAAGTTGAGAGATAGAGTGCTCAATGAGCTTAATGAGGGTCATCTGGGAGGGGTAAAAATGAAGAGCCTAGCCAGGGTGTTTGTGTGGTGGCCGGGAATCGATAAAGAAATCGAGGATATGACCAAGAGATGCACAGGATGCCAGAAGGTCCAAAACGCTCCACCACAGGCCCCGCTACATCCATGGGAGTGGCCCTCATCTCCATGGCAACGGGTACACATTGATTTTGCTGGTCCATTTATGGACTCAATGTTCCTAATCGCTGTGGACGCCCATTCAAAATGGCCAGAGGTCATCAAAATGTCCTCCACCACCACGGAGAAAACTATTGCAGTCCTACGGACCATCTTCGCCAGGAATGGCTTGCCAGAACAGATTTGCTCCGACAATGGGCCACAGTTTGTGTCCGAGGATTTCCGGAGGTTTCTGAGGAATAATGGGGTGAAACATTACACATCTGCCCCATATGATCCAGCCACAAATGGATTGGCTGAGAGGTTTGTTCAGACCTTTAAAAAGGCAATAAAGGCAATGCATAATGACGACATACCACTACAACACAAGGTGGATCGTGAGACGCCATGCTGACCAGATTCTAGAGTCACAGGAACAAGCCAAACCCATACCACGAGCAGGTGCACCTGGTAATCAACCCAAAGTACAGATTGCGTCTACCTCAGAAGCAGTGGTATTGGAAGCTGACGAACCAACCAATGACAATGAGCCAGAATCGACTCCGCCGCAAGAACAGGATACTCGAGAAAGGCGTTATCCAGTCAGGATCAGGAAGCCTCCTCAAAGACTGAACTTATAAATGATTATTTCAGTTGATGTATATAGTACAGAGAAAATTGTAATTGTAATTAGTTATTATTTAGTTGTTAAATGAATGTTATGTACTGTTTATCTGAAAGGGGAGGAATTTTTGTGTATGTACCTTTAAGAGAAGAACTGATTCTATACTGCAGTACCGGCAGTGACCACCCCTGTATATAAAGCCATAGCAGGCTTCTGTACTTCAGTCTTGAATTACTCTCTGTTCAGTAAATACCTGTTTTATTGTTCTCCTGCAGTCTGAGTATTATTGATCCTCGGACACTACATCTACCACTCCCACTAACGTTTTCTACCCCTTGGCATTTCTCAGTTCTACCCATACAGATTCCACATCATCAGAGCTAATATCCTTCCTTTCAATTGTGTTAATCCCCTCTTTAACCAGCAATGCTACCCCACCTCCTTTTTCTTTTTGCCTGTCTTTCCTGAATATTGAATACCCCTGGATGTTGAGTTCCCAGCCTTGGTCACCCTGGAGCCATGTTTCCGTAATCCCAATCATATCATATCCGTTTACCTCTATTTGCGCAGCTAATTCATCCACCTTATTACAAATGCTCCTCGCATTAAGACACAAGGCCTTCAGGCTTGTTTTTTTAACACTCTTACACATTTAGAATTATTATTTACTGTGGCCATGTTTGATTTAAACCCTTGATTTCTCTGACTGCCACCTATGTTTTTCTCCTTGTCTTTTGCTTCTATCCTTGTTTCCCTTTCCTCTGTCTCCCTGCTCAGGTTCCCAACCCCCTGCCATTTTAGTTTAAACCCTCCCAGAGAGCATTAGCAAACACTCCCCCTAGGACATCGGTCCCGGTCCTGCCCAGGTGCAAACCGTCCATTTTGTACTGGTCCCACCTCCCCCAGAACCGGTTCCAATGTCCCAGGAATTTGAATCCCTCCCCCTTGCACCATTCCTCTAGCCACGTATTCATCTGAAATATCCTTTTATTTCTACTCTGACTAGCACGTGGCACTGGTAGCAATCCTGAGATTACTACCTTTGAGGTCCTATTTTTTAATTTACCTCCTAACTCCCTATATTCAGCTTTTAGGACCTCATCCCGTTTTTTTACCTATATCGTTGGTACCTATATGCACCACGACAACTGGCTGTTCACCCTCCCCTTCCAAAATGTTCTGCAGCCGCTCTGAGACATCCTTGACCCTTGCACCAGGGAGGCAACATACCATCCTGGAGTCACGTTTGCGGCCGCAGAAACGCCTATCTATTGCCCTTACAATAGAATCCCCTATTACTATAGCTCTCTCACTCTTTTTCCTCCCGTCCTGTGCAGCAGAACTACCCACGGTGCCAGGAAGTTGGCTGCTGCTGCCTTCCCCTGATAAGACATCCTCCCCAACAATATCCAAAGTGGTATATCTGTTTGAGAGGGGGCTGGTTACAGGGGACCCCTGCACTACATGCCTGCACCTACTACTCTGCCTGGTGGTCACCCATTCTCTTCCTGCCTGTGCAGCTTTTACCTGCGGTGTGACCAACTCCCTAAACGTGCTATCCACGATGTCCTCAGCATGGCGAATGCTCCAGTATGTATCCACTCGCAGCTCCATCGCCGCAATGCGATCTGTCAGTAGCTGCAGCTGGATACACTTCCTGCACACATGGTCGTCAGGGACATAGGAAGTGTCCCTGATTTCCCACATAGTGCAGGAGGAGCATACCGTGGCACAGAGCTCTCCTGCCATGACTTAACCTTTAATTAATTCAAATTAAATTAAATCAAATCAATCCCACCAATTACACTACAATTAAATGGTAATCTGAAGGGCCCTTGTTTACCAGCAGTCCCCGCTACACCACAGACACCCTATAAACTTTCAACCACAAAATTTAAGTTTGGAAATAAGGAGAGAGAAATACTCACCAACCAATCCCTTACCTGCTTTCTGGTGACGTCACACTTTGATTACTTTTTACTTCTCTCTCCCTCTCTCGCAACTCTGAGATTGGTAAGCCTACCTGCACTGCCACCTCGCTTTAAATCACCGCCACTGCCTCGCCACTCCTCACAGGGCCGCCGCCGCTATGGGGCCTACCTGCTCCGCCGCCTCGCTTTAACTAACTGCCACCACCTCGCTGCTCCTCACAAGTCTGCCGCGGCCGCCGCTGTAGGGCCTACCTGCTCCGCCGCCTTGCTTTAAATCACCGCCACCGCCGCGCCGCTCCTCACAGGTCCGCTGCCGCCGCCGCTGTGGGGCCTACTTGTTCCGCCGCCTCGCTTTAAATCACCGCCGCTGCCTCGCCGCTCCTCACAGGTCCGCCGCCGCCGCTCCTCCCAGGTCCGCACTGCCGCTGCTGCTGCTGTGGGGCCTACCTGCACCTCGGGCTCGCCTTTTATCGCCGCCACCGCTCCTCTCAGGTCCGCACTGCCGCTGCTGCTGCTGTGGGGCCTACCTGCGCCTCGGGCTCGCCTTTTATCGCTGCCGCCGCTCCTCCCAGGTCCGCACTGCCGCTGCTGATGCTGTGGGGCCTACCTGTGCCTCTGGCTCGCCTATTATCACCGCCGCCGCTCCTCCCAGGTCCGCAGTGCCGCTGCTGCTGCTGTGGGGCCTACCTGCGTCTCGGGCTTGCCTTTTGTCACCGCCGCCGCTCCTCCCAGGTCCGCACTGCATTCACCAACCTTGACCACTTGTGCAAGGTCATTAAATTTCTTACAGCACTGCATCTAGGCTTGATTCCTGGCCACGGCTATCTGCTCCCACTGCCTTCTGAGCACGTGTCTAGAGGGCCTCTTGGCCCCTGTGGATACAGCACATCTCTCCTCCTTTTCCACCGGGGCCTCCAGTGCAGCACTGGAAAACCCTGCAGCCCACTCTCTCCAATATTGTGCTATTAATGAGTGTTTCCAGGTCAGAATCATTTGTAGAATGACTTTCAGCACCTGCTCTAGCTATAATGCACCTCCCCTTTAAGAGGTGCAGGCTAGCTTTAAGCAGTGCAGGCTAGTTTTAAGCAGGCTAGCTTTAAGCAGTGCAGGCAAGCTTTAAGCAGTGCAGGCTAGCTTTAAGCAGTGCAGGCCAGCTTTAAGCAGGCTAGCTTTAAGCAGAGCAGGCTCGCTTTAAGCAGTGCAGGCCAGCTTTGAGCAGGCTCGCTTTAAACAGTGCAGGCCAGCTTTAAGCAGGCTAGCTTTAAGTACTGCCAGCAAGTTACGATTTTGGGGTCCCTGCTGATTTGCACAGCCAATCAACAGCGCGGTAAATGCTGGCTGTATGCTGAAATCATGTTAATGAGCATGCAGCATACAGCCAGGAAATAGTTGGGGCTTATAATAAGGGAACAGCTATAATTATGGGAGATTTTAACTTTCATATTGACTGGACAAATCAAATTGGGCAGGGCAGCCTTGAGGAAGAGTTCATAGAGTGCATTAGGAACGGGTTCCTTGAGCAGTATGTTACTGAACCAACCAGGGGGCAGGCAATCTTAGATCTGGTCCTGTGTAATGAGACAGAATTAATAAAAAATGTCCTAGTAAAGGATCCCCTTGGAATGAGTGACCATAACATGGTTGAATTCCAAATTCAGTTGGAGGGTGAGAGAGTTGGATCTCAAACCAGTGTACTAAGCTTAAATAAAGGAGACAATGAAGGTATGAGAGCGGAATTGACGAAAGTGGACTGGGAAAATAGATTAAGGTGTAAGACGGTACATGAGCAGTGGTGTACATTCAAGGAGATATTTCACAACTTCCAAGAAAAATATATTCCACTGAGGAAAAAGGGGCATAAAAGAAAAGACAGCCATCCGTGGCTAAATAAAGTAATAAAGGATAGTATCCGACTGAAAACAAGGGCATATAAAGTAACCAAATCTAGTGGGAGGATAGAAGATTGGGAAGCATTTAAAAGCCAGCAAAGAATAACTAAAAGATTAATTAAGAAAGGGAAGATAGATTATGAAAGTAAACTAGCAAAAAATATAAAAACAGATAGCAAGAGTTTCTACAGTTATATAAAAAGAAAAAGGGTGGCTAAAGTGAATGTTGGTCCCTTAGAGGACGAGACTGGGAAATTAGTAGTGGGGAACATGGAGATGGCAAAAACGCTGAACAAATATTTTGTATCAGTCTTTACAGTAGAGGACACTAAAAATATCCCAACGCTGGACAAACAGGGGGCTATTGGGGGGGAGGAGCTAAACACGATTAAAATCACTAAGGAGATGGTACTCGGTAAGATAATGGGACGAAAGGCAGATAAATCCCCTGGACCTGATGGCTTACATCCTAGGGTCTTGAGAGAAGTAGCGGTAGGGATTGCGGATGCATTGGTGGTAATTTTCCAAAACTCCCTGGATTCAGGAAAGGCCCCAGCAGATTGGAAAACTGCTAATGTAACGCACTTATTTAAAAAGGGAGGTAGACAAAAGGCTGGAAACTACAGACCAGTTAGCCTAACATCTGTGGTTGTTAAAATGTTGGAGTCCATTATTAAGGAAGCAGTAACAGGACATTTGGATAAGCATAATTTAATCGGACAGAGTCAGCATGGTTTTATGAAGGGGAAGTCATGTTTGACAAATTTGCTCGAATTCTTTGAGGACGTATCAAACAGGGTGGATAAAGGGGAACCAGTGGATGTGGTGTATTTGGACTTCCAAAAGGCATTTGACAAGGTGCCACACAAAAGATTACTGCACAACATAAAAAATCACGGGATTGGGGGTAATATACTGGCATGGGTGGAAGATTGGTTATCTAACATGAAACAGAGAGTTGGGATAAATGGTTCATTCTCGGGTTGGCAATCAGTAACTAGTAGTGTTCCGTAGGGGTCAGTGCTGGGACCCCAACTCTTTACAATCTATATTAACGATTTGGAGGAGGGGACCAAGTGCAACATATCCAAGTTTGCCGACGATACAAAGATGGGAGGGAAAGCAGTGAGTGAGGAGGACATAAAAAACCTGCAAAAGGACATAGACAGGCTAAGTGAGTGGGTGGAAATTTGGCAGATGGAATATAATGTTGGAAAGTGTGAGGTTATGCACTTTGGCAGAAAAAGTCAAAGAGCAAGTTATTATCTAAATGGAGAGAAACTGCAAAGTGCTACAGTACAAAGGGATCTGGGGGTCCTGGTGCATGAAACATAGGTTAGTATGCAGGTACAGCAGGTGATCAGGAAGGCCAATGGAATCTTGGCTTTTATTGCAAGGGGGATGGAATATAAAAGCAGGGAAGTCTTGCTTCAGTTATACAGGGTACTGGTGAGGCCACACCTAGAATACTGCGTACAGTTTTGGTTTCCATATTTAAGAAAAGATATACTTGCTCTTGAGGCAGTTCAGAGAAGATTCACTCGGTTGATTCCGGAGATGAGGGGGTTGACTTATGAGGAAAGGTTGAGTAGGTTGGGGCTCTGCTCATTGGAATTCAGAAGAATGAGAGGCGATCTTATCGAAACATATAAGATTGTGAGGGGGCTTGATCGGGTGGATGCGGGGAGGATGTTTCCACTGATGGGTGAGACTAGAACTAGGGGGCATAATCTTAGAAAAAGGGGCTGTCCTTTCAAAACTGAGATGAGGAGAAACTTCTTCACTCAGAGGGTAGTAAATCTATGGAATTTGCTACCTCAGAGAGCTGTGGAAGCTGCAACATTAAATAAATTTAAAACGGAGATAGACAGTTTCCTAGCTGATAAGGGAATTAGGGGTTACGGGGAGCGGGCAGGGAAGTGGACGTGAGTCTAGGTTCGGATCAGCCATAATCCTATTGAATGGCGGAGCAGGCCCGAGGGGCCGTATGGCCTACTCCTGCTCCTACTTCTTATGTTCTTATGTTTATGTTCAGCACGAAGTTGGCGTACTGCCTCATCACATTGAACGGGTGCATCGTGAACCCCGCGCCTGTTTTCGGGGGCTAGCCAATTTAGCCCCCTGTGTTTCTACAGACAGGAAATGTTCCTATGATAACTCTCACTGAGGGAGTGCTTTCCTACCATACACACAATATGTAGAAAGCTAGGTTTCTTTGCCACTGCAAAATTGCGGCATTAATCAGATGGCTGCATTCATCGACATCCACAGAAATAATTTAGGTCCTTTGCCACTAGTCTTCTTCTCTGGGAGATCTTCCCCCTTCACCCTGTAATTCCAGGTTTCCCTCTTCCCAAAATGTCATTCTCCAGTTTAGAAGAGGGCAAATAACATGTTACCAGGCTTCTGATTGGCCACTGGGGAAAACAGCCTCTTTGCTTCCCTTTCTGCTTGGCGATGCCTGCTCTCCCCCTCGTGTCACAGCAAAGATTGGGAAACACAGAAAGAACTGGTGGTCTTTACACAACTACTGATTTTTTGGGGTTTACAGTTCTGCCACCAGGAAGAGTGAGCCAGATTCAGTAGTGTAAATGCAGGGAGCTGGCTCATGGATGCTGGTCTGCCGGAATTCAAACTAAATGAACGTAACTTAAATTAAAGTAACTTCCTGAAGCAGCCAGGCTTTGCCTCTGGCATCCCCATTTATTTTTTTGAACAATTTAAAAATATGCAGCCTTCTCTGCAGCATATTACACAAAGACAGACATAGTAATCATTTGCATGCAGGCCCGTGGTCTGTGTGAATAGCTTCTAAAAAAAGAAATAATTTGCATTTATATAGCACCTTTCACAATCTCAGGACATCCCAAAGTGCTTCCTAGGAACAGGAGTAGGCTATTCAGCTCCTTGAGTCAATTCCGCCATTCAATGAGATCCTGGTTGATTTGTATCCTCATTTCATTTACCCACATTGGATTCATATCCCTTAATATCCTAGGCTGGTAAAAATCTATTGATCTCTAGTTTAAAATTATTCATTGAGCTAGCATTTATTCTCTTTGTGGGAGAGAGTTCGACACCTCTAACACCGTTTGCGTGAAGAAGTGTCTCGGGAATGGCCTGGCTCTGATTTTAAGGTTATGTCCCCTTGTCCTAGACTTCCCCACCAGTGGAAAATGTTTCTCTCTATCTAACCTATCAATTTCTTTCAAAATCCTAAAAACCTCAACCTGCCGGCAAGGGTGGTGCTGTTGTTGTTTGGCCAACCGACCTCTACCGTGCGGAGGCTGAACGCCAAATCTCTGACACCTCCTCCTACCTCCCCCTGGACTATGAACCCACGACCAAACATCAAGCCATTGTTTCCAAGACTGTCACTGACCGCATCTCCTCTGGAGATCTTCCCTCCATGGCTGTCAACCTCATAGTCCCCCAACCCCGCACAGCCCGCTTCTACCTCCTTCCCAAGATCCACAAACAGGGCTGACCTGGTAGACCCATCGTTTCAGCCTGTTCTTGCCCCACGGAACTGATTTCTTCCTATCTCGACTCTTTTTTCTCCCCTTGTCCAGTCTCTTCCCACCTACATTCGTGACTCTTCCGACGTCCTCCACCACCTTAACAGTTTCCAGCTTCCTGGCCCCAACTGTCTCCTTTTCACTATGGACATCCAATCCCTCTACACCTCCATCCCCCAGCAGGATGGCCTGAGGGCGCTCCGCTTCTTCCTTGAACAGAGACCCAACCAGTCCCCATCCACCACCACCCTCCTCTGCCTGGCTGAACTTGTTCTCACATTGAACAACTTCTCCTTTGACTCCACTCACTTCCTCCAAATTAAAGGTGTTGCTATGGGAACCCGCATGGGCCCTAGCTATGCCTGCCTTTTCGTGGGATATGTGGAACATTCTTTGTTCCAGTCCTACTCAGGTCCCCTTCCTCACCTCTTTTTCCGGTACATTGATGACTGTATTGGTGCCGTTTCCTTCTCTCGCCCTGAACTAGAAAATTTCATTCACTTTTCTTCCTATTTCCACCCTTCCCTCACCATCACATGGTCCATTTCCGACTCTTTCCTTCCCTTCCTTGACTTCTCTGTCTCCATTTCTGGGGATAGGCTATCGACTAACATTCACTATAAGCCCACTGACTCCCACAGCTACCTGGACTACACATCCTCCCACTCCACTTCCTGTAAGAACTCTATTCCATTCTCCCAGTTTCTCCGTCTCTGCCGCATCTGTTCTGACGATGCCACCTTCCATATTAGTGCTACCGCTATGTCTTCCTTTTTCCTCAACCGAGGATTCCCCTCTACCGTGGTTGACATGGCCCTCGACCGTGTCCATTCCATTTCCCGCACTTCTGCTCTCACCCTTCCCCTCCCTCCCAGAACCACGATAGGGTTCCCCTTATCCTCATCTTTCACCTCCCCAGCCTTCACATTAAATGGATCATCCTCTGCCATTTCTGCCACCTCCAGCGTGATCCCACCACCAAACACATCTTCCCCTCCCCTCCCCTTTCATCATTCCGAAGAGACCGCTCTCTCCACAATACCCTGGCCCACTCCTTAATCACCCCCAAGCAGCCCCTCCCCTCCCCACGGTACCTTCCCGTGCAAGCGCAGGAGATGCAACACATGCCCTTTTACCTACACCCATCCCACTGTCCAGGGCCCCAAATACTCCTTCCAGATGAAACAGCGATTTACTTGTACTTCTTGCAATTTAGTATACTGTAATTCGCTGTTCACGATGCAGTCTCCCCTATTGGGAGACCAAACGTAGATTGGGTGACCGCTTTGCGGAACACTTCCATTCAGTCCGTAAGGGTGACCCTGAGCTTCCGGTCGCCTTTCACTTTAATTCTCCGTTCCACTCCCACTCTGACCTCTCTGTGCTCGGCCTCTTACACTGTTCCAATGAAGCTCAACATAAGCTCGAGGAACAGCACCTCATCTTTCGATTAGGCACTTCACAGCCTTCTGGACTCAACATTGAGTGCAACAATTTCAGACGATAACCTCTGCCCCTATTTTTTCAGGCAGCAGCTGTTGATGATTCTGCATCCCCATTTGCAACATTTAACCTCTCCCGCCTTCCACTCAATCACAGACCGTCCCTTTTGTTCTTTCCTCCCCTCCCCCCTTTCCCTGGCTCTGCACCTGCTTAAAATCTGTTACATCTCTAATATTTTCCAGTTCTGCCGAAGGGTCACACACCTGAAACATTGGCCCAGAAATTCGGGTCGAGGGCTTCCCACGGGTGTAAGCCCCCGACCTGCACTTACCTAGCGTGCCGGCCGTTGAGCTGTGGGCCCGCGTGGGATTCCGATCCGGGGCCTCCTCCAACTGTCGGCGCGCAGTGCTTGCGTATCCCAGGGGCGCAGTTAGTTCGATGCGTCCCCTGGGATCACGTGGGCCATGGGGAGCCAATCGGAACAGGGAATGCTTCATTCATAATTTGACAGGAAGGGCTGTCAAACTTATAAATACTACAAGCCCCAAAACAGCACTAAATCTTAAAATAATATTTTTTTAAATATCACATTTTTTAAATCTATTATTATATATATAAAAGGATATGTCTCACTGTCTGTCTGTCTGTCTCTCTGTCTGTCTCTCTGTCCGGCTATACAATCAAAAGTTATAGAGCGTACCTACACATATGTTATATCAAAAGAAAGCTCATCATTAGGGGACTCTTGTAGGTGTATTTACTTTTTGCTCGGACAAAAATTGTGCCGACGGTCGGACAAAAATTGTGCCGACGGTATCCAAAAAATGTTCAAAATTCCGCTCATTATCCGCTCATTTGCATCGAGTGGGGGCGGGTTCATTGTGTGTGCGGGCGGGCCATCCTACAGTTGAGTGACGTGATGATTGACCAATCCTACAGTTCAGTGACCTGACGGTTGACCAATCGGTGCGTGTGTGGGCGGGCCTTATCATTCTGAACCGAGGTGAGTGGCCGCCATCTTGATTCCAAACTGTTCATTTCTTTTCCCACTTTCTGCGTTTCTTTTCAAATCTACATTTCCAGCAAAAAAAAGTTGCTTTTAAAACATAAATTGTTTTAAAAAAAAATTAATTAATTTGTAAATCTTTTCTCTAACATCTAGAATTTTCCGACCTTTCACCGTTTTTCCAGGCCTGTAAGCCTGGGCCTCTGTTGCCCAGCCACACCCAAGCTAGGAACCTCCCATCGCGCTCAACAAGCGGCTCGCGATCGCCGCCATCTTTGTGAAGGCTGGAGGGGGCGGGCCTGAGCAGAGCGTTGCCACCGCCGCCATCTTAGTAAAGGCAGGTGGGCAGGAGTCAGCGCGCACGACTTGAGTCCGGCCGGGCCTCACGCGGTAGGTTGCGCGGCGGCGGCTCTCTCTCTGCTCATGAAGCCGGCTTGGGTGGGGGGCGGGGCTCGGGAGATCGGGGTTCGGCAGATCGGGGCTCGGGGGGGGTGGGGCTCGGGAGATCAGGCCTCGGGAGATCGGGGGGGGCGAGCCTCGGGATATCGGGGGGGCGAGCCTCGGGATATTGGGGGGGCGAGCCTCGGGAGATCGGGGGAGGCGGGGCTTGGGAGATCGTGGGGGCGGGGGCTCGGGAGGGCGGGGCTCGGGAGGGCGGGGGGCGGGGCTCGGGAGATCGGGGGGGCGGGGGGCGGAGCTCGGGAGGGCGGGGCTCGGGGGGGTGGGGGGGGCGGGGGGCGGGGCTCGGGGGGGCAGGGCTCAAGAGATCGGGCCTGGGAGATCGGGGCTCGGGAGGGCGGGGAGATCGGGGCTCGGGAGGGCGGAGGGCGGGGGGCGGGGCTCGGGAGATCGGGGCTCGGGAGGGCGGGGATCGGGAGGGCGGGGATCGGGGCTCGGGAGGGCGGGGATCGGGAGATCGGGGATCGGGAGATCGGGGGCGGGGCTCGGGAGATCGGGGCTCGGGAGATCGGGGGCGGGGCTCGGGAGATCTGGGGCGGGGCTCGGGAGATCGGGGGCGGGGCTCAGGAGATCGGGGCGGGGCTCGGGAGATCGGGGGGCGGGGCTCGGGAGATCAGGGCTCGGGAGATTGGGGGGGCGGGGGGCGGCGCTCCCCCCTTCTTCCCCCTTCCCCCTTCTTCCCCCTTCCCCCTCCCCCTTCTTCCCCCTCCCTCTTCTTCCCCCTCCCCCTTCTTCCCCCTCCCCCTTCTTCCCCCCTCCCCCTTCTTCCCCCTCCCCCTTCTCCCCCCCTCCCCCTTCTCCCCACCTCCCCTTCTCCCCACCTCCCACCTCCCCCTTCTCCCACCTCCCCTTCTTCCCCCCCTCCCCCTTCTCCCCACCTCCCCCTCTCCCCACCTCCCCCTTCTCCCCACCTCCCCCTTCTTCCCCCCTCCCCCTTCTTCCCCCTACCCCTTCTTCCCCCTCCCCTTCTTCCCCCTCCCCGCTCCCCCTTCTTCGCCCCCTCCCCGCTCCCCCTTCTTCCCCCCCTCCCCGCTCCCCCTTCTTCCCCCCCTCCCCGCTCCCCCTTCTTCCCCCGCTCCCCCTTCTTCCCCCCCTCCCCGCTCCCCCTTCTTCCCCCCTCCCCGCTCCCCCTACTTCCCCCCCTCCATCCTCCCCGCTCCCCCTTCTTCCCCCCTCCCCGCTCCCCCTTCTTCACGCCCTTTCCCCCCCTTCTTCCCCCCCTTTCCCCCCTTCTTCCCCCCTTTCCCCCCCTTCTTCCCCCCCTTTCCCCCCCTCCTTCCCCCCACCCCCTTCTTCCCCTCCCCTCCCCCTCCCCCTTCTTCCCCCTCCCCCTCCCCCTCCCCTTCTTCCCCCCTCCCCCTCCCCTTCTTCCCCCCTCCCCCTCCCTTCTTCCCCCCTCCCCCTCCCCTTCTTCCCCTCCCCCTCCCCTTCTTCCCCCTCCCCCTCCCCTTCTTCCCCCTCCCCTTCTTCCCCCCTCCCCTTCTTCCCCCTCCCCTTCTTCCCCCCTCCCCTTCTTCCCCCTCCCCTTCTTCCCCCCTCCCCCTCCCCCTCCCCCTCCCCCTCCCCCTCCCCTTCTTCCCCCCTCCCCCTCCCCCTCCCTTCTTCCCCCCTCCCCCCTCCCCTTCTTCCCCCTCCCCTTCTTCCCCCCTCCCCTTCTTCCCCCTCCCCTTCTTCCCCCCTCCCCCCTCCCCTTCTTCCCCCTCCCCCTCCCCCTCCCCTTCTTCCCCCCTCCCCCTCCCTTCTTCCCCCTGCCCCTCCCCTTCTTCCCCCCTCCCCTCCCCTTCTTCCCCCCTCCCCCTCCCCTTCTTCCCC